>NC_092877.1:283532686-283834873 GCF_028372415.1 Notamacropus eugenii
CCTTCTCAAATCAAAATGCAATAAAAATTATATATAATCAAAGGCCATGGAAATATAAGCAAAAATTAATCAGAAACTAAACAATCTAATCCTAAGGAATGAGTGGATTAAAGAACAAATTATAGAAAAAATCAATAACTTAATTTAGGAGAATGGCAACAATGAGACACCTTACCAAAGCTTATGGGATGCAGCAAAGGCAGTTCTCAGGGGAAGTTTTATATTTCTGAATGCTTACTTAAATAAAATAGAGAAAGAGGACATCAATAAATTGGGCAAGCAACTGAAAAAACTAGAAAAAAAACAAATTGAAAGTCTCCAATTCAATACCAAATTAGAAATACTGAAAACCAAAGGATAGATCAATAAAATTGAAATTAAAAAAAAACAAACTATTGAACAAGTAAATAAAACTAAGAGCTCATTTTATGAAAAAAAACAATAAAAGTGAGGAAACTTTGATCAATTTGATTGATCTTAAACTTAAATCGATTTGATTTGATGAAAACAAACTTAAATAAATTTGATTTAAAACAAGAAAGAAGAAAAGCAAATTACCAATATCAAAAATAAAAAGTGTGAATTCACTTTCAATGTAGAGGAAATTAAAACTATAATTAGAAATTATTTTACCCATCTGGTTGCCCATAAATTTGACAATCTTAGTGAAATGGATGGATATTTACAAATATATAAATTGCCCAGAACAACAGAAGAGGAAATAAAATACTTAAATAACCATACCTCAAAAAAAAAAAAAAAAGAAAGAAATTGAACAAGTCATCAATGAACTCCTTAGGAAAAAATCTCCAGGGTTATTTGGATTAACTAGCACATTCTATCAAACATTTAAAGAACAGTTCATTCCAATACTACATAGATCATTTGGGAAAATCAGGGAAGAAAGAGTATTAACAAATTGTGTTTATGGTGCTGTTACTTCAACTGGGAAGAGTCAAAATAGAGAAAGAAAATTATAGACCTATTTCCATCATGAATATAAATGCAAAATTTTTAATAAGATGTTGGCAGAAAGGATTACAGCAAATCTTTCTCCTGGGATGCTGACGCAAGCCTAGTATTCTAGTGTTGGTGGTTGTGGGCTTCAACTCCTGGGGCTCAGCGTCTTCTACTGGTTTGCTGAGGTGGAGCTGTCTGAGGCAGCTCAGATCCTACACTGGTCCCCTTCAGTCACAGCAAGAGGGACCCTCCTTAGCGATTTTCCTAGCCTCGCGTGCTAAGAGACTATTTACCCCTTCTGCTGCTCCCACTGTTCCAGGATTTTTCCTGGGGAGATATTCACTGGGCTCTTCAAGGTCAACAAGGTGAGGGAGATAGCAATTACTGATCACTCCACCATCTTGGCTCCCAGAAATCTCTACCTCAGTTTATAATATTTCAAAGAAAGTTTTCTTTAAAACAAATAAAGACAATACAAATAGTTTAACGAGAAAACACTAATGCCTAGGATAGATGTAAGGCTTCAAAATTCCTTACACCCCTGAGAATAAAGGTATTTTTTTTATTTTCTGACACAGGGCCCCACTCATTGAAGTCCTGTTTTGGTCTGCTCCCTCTGGCTTTTCCATGCCACTCAGAGCATATACTACAAGTGGAGTAGGTAGGTTGCAAAGTGCTGTTTATTTTTTGCTGCTTTTCTTGTCTTCATAGAAAGAGTACTAATTGACCCAAGAGCTTCTCAAGTCATATCAGGTAAATTGTAAAAATATTTCCCCTTTGACATTAATCTTCCCAGTATGAATTGTTGGATGAAAACAGAACAAACAAAATATAATCCCCAAACCCTCAAAAGTCCTCTTCAACCTTGGCCCTGGCAACATTTCTGTCCCTCCCTGGGTTGATCACACTTTATTTTCATTTATCAAATAAAAATGGAGAAATCGTATTGGAACAAAGAAAGTTCTGTGTTTATGCAGTTTATTCCCAAAGGTTCAGGGCACTTTTGAGCCATCAAAGCTTAAAATTTCCCTAAGAATTTGGAGATACCTTAAATTTAAGATGACTTGGGTTCAAACTGCACTTCTGGAACTGTACAGCTTCATGACTCTGGGCAAATTTTTTAACTTATTTCCCTCATGCAACTCTCCAGGACATATATAATTAGTAGTAGATATAGGCAAGTTACAAATTGCCTTTGTAATCTTCTTTAATGAAGTTTCGATACTAGGAGATGAAGCAACTGATCTTTCACACTCAAAGGAAATGGGAGTGAATGGGAAGGGTCAGATATCCCAGCACTTCTTATACAAATGTAAGTTCCCTTTCCTTTCTAGAATTACTCTTTCATATAGAACAATGTGTTGCTGATTTCTTTTTTTGCTGAGAGTTCTAGGAGTTACAGTTAGTAACTCACAATTCTGAAGTAAGTATTTGATCATTTTGATGTGACAAGTTATAGTATACTGTAGTGATATGGACATCAGATCTGTTTTATGATTATGTGAAAAACATAAGAAAGACTGTCCATTATCTGATTATAGGAAAAAGATGAGCATTTGCTTACTATAAAAATAAAGTGAAGTTGTTTACAGAGAGCACCTAAAGTCTGTATTAAGAAATTTATGAGAGAAGCAAAGAGATAGACAAATCAAAAGACTGAGACAGAGAGAAAGAGAGAAGGGGGAGGGAAAGAATAGATTTTAGGACTACATAAGTCAAGTCTCAAGCTGGAAGTGAAGATGAAATGTACTACAGTTGCTGTTCAAGAGTAAATCTCTATGGTGGGGTGAGGTAGAGAAAAAAAGAAAACAAATTTACATGATAATTTTGTAGTATATTTGAAAGTAACAGCAAGTTCTACATAGTAGACTTTCAGTTTTGTGTGCAAACTTTTTTTATTGTACTACATTAGGGAAATGCTTGTTTTATTCCATAACTAAAAATAAAATATTTTAAAAAGAGAAAATCCAGCTGAGCAAAGGGAAAGTGTGCAAACAGAATATCAGAGAAGTCACTCAACATGTCAACTAGGTTAGCTGAAATGTCATTACTAGTTGGCCATTAATCAAATGGGTTGTGCATCAACTCAACTTAGCTGTGGAAGCAGAAACTGTTATTAATAACAGAAACTGTTATTAAGAAGCTTTTTGGACAGCTATTGATAAAAAAAGACACTAAAATTTGCAATTCCAAAGTCTTGAGTTGCCTTGAGCACATGATTCCTTTTATTCATGTATCTCATTGGTAAATACTGGTGGAAGAAGTTGACCCAAGTTTATTCATGTACTCGAATGTATTTTTTTAATTTGCTTTTATGTGTTAGTATCTGTGATGTTTTTTCTTTATTATTAGGTAAATTTGTATGATTAAAAATCTAAGGGTATCATTATTGTGACTGATGTCATTACTGTGAGGATAATTTTGTGCAAATAAAAGTGATATGACTACATAACCCAAACAAGCTAACTTTTTAATGGTTATTATAAAGAACTGACATTCATTTTTGAGATCTTTATCCCTTCTTTAGTGTTGTCAAATGTTGGTTTTTTTGCTCACATCC
This sequence comes from Notamacropus eugenii, assembly GCF_028372415.1. NCBI lineage: Eukaryota > Metazoa > Chordata > Mammalia > Diprotodontia > Macropodidae > Notamacropus > Notamacropus eugenii. The sequence goes on from NC_092877.1 coordinate 283,536,207, forward strand.
CGAGGCTGGTATAGAGAATATTTCATCCACTATATTTACTACTGTGTTGAAAACAAGATAAGTATTTCATAAATTAAAATAATAATGATCATACTCATTATCATAATTATCTTCATTTCTCCTAAACAACTCCAATAGGGAATGAAAAAATGTACCGGAGGCTCTCTTTTCTAAGAAATGGTCACAATGTAGTTTTGAGAACAGTCAGAGAATACTTTTTAGTCCTTTTTTGATTTCTCCTCAAGGAATCATTATAAATATGACCTGAGACACTCTATACCAGATACTGATGAAAGATGGTATGAAGTAAGGGGTAGACAAAGAGCAAAATTATTTAACATCCATATGATGTTACCTTTGCCTTAGGTATTCCATAGCATGATTGGTATGTTAGTAAAGTATCACTTCCTCTTCTGAATTCTTGTATCACTTGTGGTCCCTACCACCCATAGAACACTTAGTTAATGGTATCATGGATTGGCTTACATCATTATCCTTGAGCGTTCCATCTCCTCAACTGGATCGCAATATCTTCAATGGAAGACAACAAGCTTTTTTTTATCCTTTTGAATTCTTAGGATATAGCACTGCCTGGTAGGAATTCAATAAGCATCTCTTTAAAATGATGATGGGAGGCAGTCTGGAACATTGAAAAGAATCATAGATTTGAAGAACCTGCCTCCAGTTCTGATCTTTATGACTTTGGTTTTAGTTTTCTCATCTGTAAAATAGGGGAAAGTAGACCAGATCAGGGGTGTCAAACTCAAATAGATATGGGGGTCACTAATATGTACATAACGATCTTTGCAGGGCAATAGATTGACTTGGTTTTAAAATAGTTATCTATATTTGATTGTATTTTTATTTCTTTTGTTAGGTATTTCCCAATTACATCTTTATCTGATTCAGGTTGTATTCAGTAGTATTGTGGACCACATGAAGAACATGAGGTGCATAGGTTTGACACTGTTGGACCACAAAACTTATCATGTTCCTTCCTTATCTAGAAGCAAGCAACTAGATGGTAGTATAGAGTGCTAGATTAAGTGTCAGGAAGATGTGGGTTCAAATTTAACCGATTTCTAGGTGTGTGACCCAGGGAAAATCATTTAACCTCTATGTTCTCAGTGTCCTTATCTGTACTTGAGGATAATAATAGTATCTAATTCCTAGGGTTCTAGCAAGGATGAAATGATATAGTAATTATAAAATGCTTTGCAAACTATAAAATGTTATATAAATACTAGCTATAATCATTAGCTATTATTAAATCTATTCTTTTATGACACAGCTGTTTCATGTTTTGCAATACTTTTAAATGGTATAATTTTTTTCTTATTGTAATCAAAGCTGAAAAATCAAATGATCTAAGAGAATAAAGAAAAACTGTTTCCTGCTGAGTAGTTCAGTAAATTTTCCTTTCCCTTACCATTAGTGGAAATTGTATTGATGATGCTGATGCTGATAAAGATGTTACATATATGATTACATGTAATGTGTGGGTGTATGTGTATGTGTGTGTGGTGAGTGGAAGAAGGAATACTTTTTCAAAAGTCTTTCTGCAGCAGCCTATACTTCCCTAGTCACACAATTGACTAAAAGGGATAGAGAACACAAGATCTCATTGTGTTTATTTTCTTTAAGTATTAGAAACACTTGTGTTTGAAAATGGGACTGTTTTAGTTAAGAGTTGGTGATGGAAACAGAAAGACTTGTGTTCAAATTCTGCCTCAGACACTTTTTGATAATATGACCATAGGAAAGTAATTACCTTTCACAGACTTCTTCCTCTGTGTAATGTGGGGCTATTACTAAATCACTTGCCTCACTAGGTGGTTGTGAAAATTAAATGAGATGACCTAATAAATGTACTATATAAACCGAAAATTGCTATATAAATACAAGCAATTATAAATATTACTTTTGTTATTACTATTACCCTTAAAGGACATACTCCAACAAGGTTTCTGTCATGCGTATATGTGAAATTTGTGTAAAATTCAGAAAATATAGAATTAAAAAAGAATACTCTGATCATTTGACAAGGTCAAGGGATAAGAGTTGGGCAGCTCTAGGATGGCACCAGTACACTTAGAATGTACCTATAGAGACCTATAGGAAAACTTCCAGTTATATTTTGGGTAAAAGATTTATAGGAAGATTCAGAGAAAATTTTCGTAGGAGGAAAAGGCTTTAGGTATACTGTGATATATCCTATTAGAGTATCAATATGATTTAATTCTATTGAATAAGTATTTATTGTGTCTATTATGTATAAGGCATTAGAGATCATAGATTTATTAGAATATTGAAAATATATGCAGTAGTATTTCAAGTATCCATTGCTATTTCAATGCAAGTATATTTTCAACACAGTTTATGATTGCTCTATAAAATCATAGAAAGTCTTTGAAAGCTACTATTATTTTTTGCTGGGGATGGAAGCTCAATTCCATGTGGACAGTCTCGGGCGGGTACAGGTGGGAACTTCTAAATCTTAGAGTTCTCACGAGGCCCCCCCAGGAAACGACTGGGAATCGAGGTGAACCGAGCTATCTTGTGTATTTCGCCTCTTCCCGTGAGAGACGTGATGGGAGAGAGCTCTCCCCGCCCTCGAGATTGTCCTGGATCTGGGCACACCTAACAGCACGGTATTCAGATGCAAACTATGCGGCTGGAGAGCTTAAGTAGGATCAGGAAAGCCTGAAAGTTCTCTTGGGCGGAGGGGCTCGGAGCGGACAGGACACAGGGCTCCGCTTTTCCTCTCTCCTCTCTCCCCTCCCCCTCTCTCCCCACTTACACTTCTACTTCCAATCTCTTATTGTAAGATCTTTGCCTCCTTGGGAGATTCTTAGCTCCCTCCTAAGGAAGAATTCCCCTGCTCTTGTAACCAGAACCCTGAATAAAGCTCAACCCTTGTTCGACTCTGGAACGTCCTTTCTCTCATACGAGCATCCGGTTTGGCCAACTGAAGACCTCCGATAGAGGTAAGGGAAGACTCGGGTAGCCCACAGGCCTCTAGGCCTGGCAATTTTTAAAAATCATCACTACCTATAGATAGATACAAAGAAAGGAAGAAGAAAATAAAGAAAAAAGAAAGGAGGGAGGGAGAGAGAGAAAAGAGAGAAAGAAAGAGAGAGAGAGACAGAGAGAGACTGAGTCCAGTATAAATTTATGTTACATAACCTCAACTAGGTCCTCATTGTTGAACTCAAGTTTGGCAATCATTCTACATATACTTCCCTAATCAACTCATGATCCTGTTCACCACATAGACTTTTTTAAACCTTTCCATTCTCCTCAAATCTCCAGCAGCTTCATATTTCACTGAAAAAAAATTGCCATTTTCAGAGATCTTCCTCTTCTCAACCCTCCGCCTTCAATATCATATCACCCAGATGCCTGCTGCTAATATCTTCTCCACTTCAGATTCACATAAGAATGTAGCTCTACTTTTTCACAGTACAAACACCTCCACCTACACAGTTGATCCCATTCCAGCCTGTTCCTTTCATCAGATTGTCCTCTCTGTCATTCCCACTGTCTTGCTTATCTTCAAACACTTCCTGCCTTCTGTCTGCTTCCCCATGGTCTACAAACAAATCTGCATCTCCTCAATCTTCAACACTACCTTTTAATATTTTTTTTAATTGAGAGTGAGAGGTTGCAGAGTGCTGAGGCAAGGTGCAGGAGTGAGAGACAGAGAGAGAGAGAAAGAAAGAGAGAGAGAGAGAGAGAGAGAGAGAGAGAGAGAGAGAGAGAGAGAGAGAGAGAGAGAGAAAGAAAGAGAGAGAGAGAGAGAGAGAGAGAGAGCAGTACTGTGCAGCAAAATTAGCCTAAGTTTTGTGGGGATTTTTTGAGTTTGGATTTTTTCAGAATTCTTTAACTAAAATTGAATTTGCATAATGAAAATTTACATAAAATGAAAACTGCATATGAAAATCTGGTAAAGGAATTGGAAATTTTTAGTTCAGAGCAAAGAAGATTTTGTGGCAGGGGGAATGATAGCTATTTTCAGGTATGTAAAGCAATGTCATGTGGAGTACATGCTGAGGTTACTATCAGCTGTTATGTTCTATGATTCTATTGCAATGTGCATGTGGGGTAGACTTCACACACTATAACAGTTTGCACCATTCTCACGGATTGTGTAATTACTTGCTCTCTGGGCTGTCTCATGCATTCCAACTTTCAGGTTCACCAGAAAAAACCACTGCCATAATTGTAACCATTTTTTCGGAGATTACACTCCTTTAGTTATTTCCACAGACACTGATCCTTCATTACTACATTTCCACTTATGCAAAATTAATATTTTCTTACATCTATACAAACCTGAGGCCTTGCTAAATCCTTTTCCAGACTACTCTTTTATATAATGTTTTCTTTTGAATGGACATCCTTATGTATTATTAAGAATGATCTTCCAATTATCCTTTTGTCATAATAACTGGATTTTTACGGTTTCTCCTCTGTGTGAATTCTCTAATGCCTTGAAAGATGTGATAGATATTTGAAGATTCATAATAATGACACCTTTACATCTTAAACATAAGGATTAACTTAACATTAAAGTAAATAATAATGACAATAGATATTCATATATTAAAGCAAATACATATAAAAGTCCCAAACATCTGCCAGTCTACAAATACCTTCTCCCACAAACGCATTCAATGTTTAAGAAGATGGGGATGGGTGCACAGAATCCTGCCAAGGAGACAAATGATTGAGAAAAACCAATGTAATCAGCGTAACTCTAGCACCAACGTGATATTCAGAGCACCTGTGGTGGCCGTGAATATCCTGTTGCAATTCTAAATCACAAAATACAACAGACTCAGTACATGAAAGACAGATATAACCAAAATATTTATTCAGACACCAGAAAGGTAAATCCATCATAATCTACACACAGTAACAATGTAGAAGACAACATCATTCCCAAGCCTTCCCCCTGCTAGGCTTCCCACAAGCCAGCTCCCTTAAACAAATCATAAAAAATCTCTTTCACTCATGCTAGCCAGCTGCCACCTTGCCTGAATCCTACCTATCTCTGACTGCTATCAAGACTAGCTTCCTCTGAGCTCTGCCTCTTCTTGTTCTACCTTTCCTGTTCCAATTGTTCAGGAAGATCTTCTCACCACAGACTCCATGTGACTCAGACTTCTATGTAACCCAGGAAGGTCACATGGGTGAGCCAGATGGAAAGTCAGATGGAAACGTCTCCATTCACTAGAGCAGCAAAGCAAATGGTAATGCTTCTTTTTAAAAGTCATCTTCAGTCTTTTTTCTCAAATACACAGGAAACTGAGCCAAATTTGGAAAAATAAGAGTCATTCCCCAATTGAAAAATGGTCTAAGGATATGAATAGGCATTTTTAAGAAGAAGGAATCAAAGACATAAACAATCATATAAAAATGCACTAAATCAATACTGACTAAAGGAATTCACATTAAAACAACCCTGAGAGATACTACCTCATACTTATTAAATTGGCTAACATTACAGGAAAGGAAAATGACAAATGCTGAAAGGGATATGGGTAGAGTGATGCACTTTTGGTGAAGTTGTGAACTGATCCAACCATTCTGGAAAACAATTTGTAATTAAACTTAACGGGCTATAAAATGATGAATGCTATTTGATGCATTAATACCATTAAGTGGATCTGTATCTCAAAGAGATAAAAGAAAAAGGGGAAGGATCCATATGTACAAAAAATATTTTAGCATCAAATGATGAACAAGGGAATTCAAGAAAAATCTTGTATATATTATGTGAAATGTGGCAAAGTGAATTAAGCAGAAACAGGGGAACACTGTCGACAATAACATCAATATTGTAATGGTCATTAACTGAGAAAGACTTTGCTACTCCAATCAAGACTTATGCAAAACAAATCCAAAGCACCCACCATGAAATGCTATCTGCCTCCAGAAAGGGAACTTATAAAATCTGTTTATAGATTGAAGCATAACTTTCTTTATTTTTTTAACTTTTTAAACTTTATTTTTATTTGTATGTATGTTTTCTTTTGTAACATGGTTAATATGGAAGTATGTTTTGCATAACTTCACATGCAAAATTAGTATCATATTACTTGCCTTTTTAAGGGATAGGGGATGGACAGGAAGAAGGGAGAGTATTTAGAACTCAAAATTTTTAAAAATGAATCAAAATTATTAAAGTGCATTTAGGAAATATATAATTAAATAAACATGATATTTAAAAATATTTTTACTGGTAAAACAAAATCGGTTCTGATACTGAACCATTTGATAGTACCAAGGGCTTTGGTGACAAAGAACTTTCTTCTGGGGACTGCCATATCCTCTCCAGCGTTTATCATTTTCCTGTTCTGTCATGTTTGCCAATCTGATCAGTGTAATGTGGTACCTCAGAGTTATTTTGATTTGCATCTCTCTAATCAAAAGTGATTTAGAGCATTTTTTTCATATGACTATAGATATCTTTAATTTCTTCCTCTGAAAATTGCCTGTCATATCCTTTGACCATTTATCAATTGGGGAATGACATGTATTATTTTGTACATTTGACTTAGTTCTCTATATTTTATAGAAATGAGGCCTTTATCCCCTAGATTAGCTATAAAATTTTTTTCCTAATATACTACATCCTTCCGAATTTTGGTTGCATTGACTTTAGTTGTGCAAAATCTTTCAATTTAATGTAATCAAAATTATCCATCTTGCGCTTCATAATGCTTTCTGTCTCTTCTTTAGTCTAAATATCTTCCCTTCTCCATAAATCTGATAAATACACTATCCCTTGTTCCTCCAGTTTGTCCATGATACCAATCTTTATACCTAGATCATGTACCCATTTGTACTTTATTCTTCTGTACGGTGTCAGGCATGGGTCTATGCCTAGTTTCCACCACACTTATCCAGTTTTCCCAGTAATTTTTGTTGAACAGTGAGTTCTTACCCCAGAAGTTGGGGTCCTTGGGTTTATCAAATAGGAGATTGCTATATTCATTGCCTACTGTGTCTTGAGTACCTATCCTATTCCATTTGCCTACCCTTCTGTTTCTTAGCCAGTACCAAGAGGTTTCGATAACTGCTGCTTTATAATACAATTTGAGATCTGGTAGTGCTAGATCACCTTCCCAAGAATTTTTTTTATTAATCTTTTTGATGTTCCAAACATTTTGTTCTTCCTGATGAATTTTGATAATATTTTATCCAGCTCTAGAAAATAATTATCTGATACTTTACTTCATATGGCACTAAATAAGTAAATTAATTTAGGTAGAATTGTCATTTTTATTATATTAGCACGGCCTACCCACGAGCAACTAATGTTTTTCCACTTACTTAAATCTGACTTTATTTGTGCAAAAAGTGTCTTGTAATTGTGTTCATATAATCCCTGGGTTTGTTTTGGCAGGTAGACTCCTAAGTATTTTATACTGTCTACCCTAGCTTTAAATGGGATTTCTCTTTCTATCTCTTGCTGTTGGACTTTGTTGCTAATATATAGGAACACAGAAGATTTGTGTGGGTTTATTTTGTAACCTGCAACTTTGCCAAAGTTGTTTATTAATTCAAGTAATTTTTTACTTGAATCTCTGGGATTCTCTAAGTATATCATCATATCTTCTCCAAAGAGTGACAACTTAGCTTCTTCTTTGCCTATTCTCATTCCTTCAATTTCTTTATCTTGTCTAATTGCTACAGCTAATATTTTTAGTACCATATTGAATAATAGTGGTGATAATGGACATCCTTGTTTCACCCCGATCTTATCGGAAATGCATCTAGCTTATCTCCATTGCATATAACACTTGCTGATGGTTTTAGGTATCTACTCCTCATTATTTTATGAAAAGTTCCCTTTATTCCTGTGTTCTCCAGTGTTTTTAATAGGAATGGGTGCTGTATTTTGTCAAAAGCTTTTTCTGAATCTATTCAGATAATCGTGTGTTTTTTGTTAGGTTTGTTGTTGATATGATTAATAATGCTAATAGTTTCCCTAATATTGAACCAGCCCTGGATTCCTGGTATGAATCCTACCTTATCATAATGTATTATTCTCATGGTAAGATGCTGTATTCGTTTGGCTAAAACTTTATTTAAAATTTTTGCATCTATATTAATTAGAGAAATTGGTCTATAATTTTCTTTCTCTGTTTTGTCTCTTCCTGGTTTAAGTATCAAAACCATATTTGTATCATAAAAAGAGTTTGGGAGGACTCCTTCTTCCCAAATTTTCAAAAATAGTCTACATAGTATTTTAATAAACTGTTCTTTAAATGTTTGATAGAATTCACTTTTAAATCCATCTGGCCCTGGAGATTTTTTCCTCGGGAGTCCACTGATGACTTGTTCAATTTCTTTTTCTGAGGTGGGGTTGTTTAAGTATTCAACTTCTTCTTCTGTTAATCTGTGCAATTTGTATTTTTTAAAATACTCATCCATCTTATTTAGATTGTTGAATTTCTGGGCATAAAGTTGGGCAAAATAATTTCTAATTATTGTTTTAATTTCCTCCTCATTGTAGGTGAGTTCACCCCTTTTATTTTTGATATTAGTAATTTGATTTTCTTCTTTTTTTAAAATCACATTAACCAAAGGTTTATCAATTTTATTAGTTTTTTTTAATAAAATCAACTATTGGTTTTATTTATTAGTTCAATAGGTTTCTTAATTTCAATTTTATCTATCTGTCCTTTGGTTTTCAGTATTTCTAATTTGGTATTTACTTGAGGATTTTCAATTTGTTTTTTTTTCTAGCTTTTTCAGCTGCATGCCCAGGTCACTGATCACCTCTTTCTCTATTTTATTCATGTAGGCATTCAAAGATATAAAACTTCCCCTAAGAACTGCTTTTGCAGTATCCCATAAGATTTGATAGTTTGTCCCAATATTGTCATTCTCTTGAATGAAGTTGTTCATTATTTCTATGATTTCTTTAATCCACTCCTTCTTTAGAATTAGATTATTTAGTTTCTAATTGATTTTTGGTTTATCTTTCCATGGCCTTTGTTACATATAATTTTTATTGCATTATGATCTGACAAGGATGCATTGATTATCTCTGCCAAGATCAGATTAAAATGAGTACACAATTTAGACATAAAGGGTGATACTATAATGACATTAGGAGAACAAGGAAGAGGTAACTTTTTCAGAAAAAAAATACTGGAAAGATTTACATGAACTAATGCTGAGTGAAGTAAGCAGAAACTTTGTACACATAACAACAACACTATGAAATAATCAACTCTGATAGACTTAACTCTTCTCAGAAATCCAGTGATCTAAGACAATTCCAAAAGACTCAAAATGAAATATGCTATCCATATCCAGGGAAAGAAGCATTAAGTTTGAATGCAGATTGAGGCACATTATTTCTCTTTTTTTTCTTTCACATGGTTTTTCCCTTTTGTTCTGATTCTTTTACAACATGAGTAATGTGAAAATACGTTCAATGTAATTGTACACATATAGCCTATATCAGATTGCTTGTCATTTTCGGGAGGTGAGATAGGGAGGGAGAAAAATACATGGTACTCAAATTCATATGCAAGTGAATGTTGAAAACTAAAAAGAAAAAGAAAAATTAAAAAAGAAAAAAATATAATACTCCCAATGGGTAGAGCTATCTCTAATATACACTCCTACTTTGACCTATATAGATTGTGTGACAGATTCAGAAAATCAGTATGACACCATTTAATTTTAAAATTTCATTTTAGGATGGAAACATAGCTAGAGAAACATTTACAATTGCAGAATGAGGACATCTAAACTAATTATACCATCCTTTAAAAAAAAAAAACTTATAAATGGACAAATGAAGGATGTTTACAGTGTAGAAAGCCCACTACAAAAATTTCAAGTGTCTATCTGCAATGGATTTTGAAGGCAAACTTATAAACCTCTCAACATAGGGGTTTATAATGGAAATGAAGAAAAACCTTTAAATATAAGAGGAGATTTTTCAGTAATACAAAGGGAACCTTTTTCTAACAAAAGGCTGAATACTTAAATCATTGTTATGAAAAATACCTTTCTTCTTAGTTATATTCAATCTGCAAATCATAAACTCATTTTTACCAGTAAGAAAAAAATAGCTTGGATTTGATTTAAAAAATTTTTCCCCATGCGTCTCATCATTCTACATCTGTAGTGACTCCTTTTCAATCATTTTCTTTGTGATTGCTCAGCTTCAGGTTTCCTATATTTGGTTAGACTAAACCATAATGTACTGAAAGTTTATATTGGCAGGCCCAAGCAGCTAGTCAGCTCTAAAGCTAGCTTTCGTCACAAATGGGCAAAGAAAAAAAAAACCAGCAGAAAATGAAGGTAGAGGTGATGGAAAAAAAGGCATTTATATTTCTGAAGTGGCTAATATACTTTATTGCATGAGTTATTCTAAAAAAGAAAAACTCTTAGATAAGTACTAGCAGCTGTGCCATCTGCAGAGCAAGATACCTGTTTCAAAAATGTTCAGCCTGGCTTCTTTCTCATGGTGTAATGCCTGTTTCCTGTTTTCTTATATATGGCCAAGTAGCCTCGGTTTTGCTGACTTCATTAGCTTCCATTTACTCTGGTTTTGGCTCCCCTTGCATACTGATGTCAACAAGGAACTTATGGACCTTCGGTGGCATCTGGTTGGGCAATCTTTTTCCATCCTATCTGGTGTTGTTTGGTCACCCTATTAACCACCCAGGAGAGTGGCTTTCATTGGACACTTTAAAAAAAAAGACTCATATAGTAGCATGGAAAATTAGTCTATGACAAAGAAAAACACATACAAAAGAATTTATTTTTATTCCTGACTCTAAGAACCCCCTTGAATTTCCAGGGATTGCGGGTGAAATATAATACCAAATTTTACCTGTTTATGCGAGCAGTAATTATATATTCTGGATGGGAAGACAGCATTCTGCTGGGCTCTGATGAAGACTGTTAGTCATTTCATCATGCAATGCAGCATTGATCCTGCTGACTGCACACAGTACTAATAAAACAAGTTAATGGAATTTATTCTGTCACAAATGCTACCATTTAAAAATGATGATTGCCAGGTACAGGAAATCATGGTCTCTAACGTTTTCCTACAGAGATCTAGAGACCTGAAATACCTTTTTCCCCTATAGAGACTATACATTAAAGATTACTAATCTAATATCCACACCATGGGCCCTGGCTTTTTAAAAGTCAGCATTTGCAAAATCCTTCAGTATTCAACAGTGATGAAGTCTTGAGAATGATAGTTGCTTATTTTTCATATTTACAAATTTCACAATGTCAAAATGATAGTTTGTTTGAAAGTCAAATTATCTAAAACACAGAAATGAGGAACTCACATTTTATGAGTGTCATTTAAGCCAAATTGTACTGTTTAATAAGTAACTTGCAGCTTGGATTGATGTTGATAAAGATGTACAAACCAAATGCTATTTTGCAGGCTTCAAAATTGCATGTTATTCATGCTAAAATATGAAACTGATTATAAGATTCAATGGTAATCAGACTGAATTAATAGGAGTCCTTTAACAAACCTTCATTTTCTCAATAGTCTTGACAATTCTAGGAAGTAAATATTGAGAAAATGTACTTGCTCAGAAAATGGATTTAAAGTGTTACATAATGCTGTGGTATTGGTCTGCCTAATCAATACAACTAGCTAATTTAAAATATTCCTTAATGGTCTTGGAGGCTTAGTAAGGCACATTTCTTCCCACCCATTCATTCTAAACAATTTTAAAATCTAATAAAAAGTTAAAGAGATATCTAGTTGTTTAGTGTGCCTAAAGATCAAAGAGATTCGTTTTCATTTCCACAATATCAGCATTTTAATTCAACACTTCCCTCTATAACACTACAGGTCTTTCCTTGCTGCCAGGACATCTGAATTGAAAGAATGTGGTTTTAAAAAATCTCAGAACCAAGGATGGCTTAGATTTGACAATTCTTTGAAGTTTCTGTTTTCCAGTGAAAGGACCTACTTCAGATTTAGAAGCTATATAACCACATTTTGATATTGATGGCTTTGAATTTAAATCAGTTGAGGATGCAGTATGGCATGGAAAAAAGGACAGCAAACTCATAATCAGAAAACCTTAGCTCCTGCCTTCCCTTCTTTCCTTTCTCCTTCCTCCCCCATTTTCTAACTGTATGGCTTTGGAGATTAAATAATAGCCATGTGATTGACTCTATAGTTATATATAAAGGAAACCTCAAAAAAGAGGAAAATATGATACCCAGTAAGATTTGAAAACTAATATATTTCCACCCATAATTTGATGGCTATTATTTACTAGCCCTCAATCTATTCTCTTTTTTTTCAAGATTCCTCCTCCCTGCTCCACCACTCCTACAGTTACAATTGGGATCTTTTATTTACATGGTGGTATCCCCTTAAATGGGCAACTAGTGGTACAGTGGACATATAGAGTGCTAGTACTCATGTTTCTGACTTCAAATCTGCCCTCATACATTTGCTAAAAGTATGACCATGGGCAAGTCATTTAATCCCATTTGCCTCAAATTCTTTATAAAATGAACTGGAGAAGGAAATGGAAAACCACTCCATTATCTTGCCAGGAAAATTCCAAATGAGATCAGAAAAAGTTGAACATGACTGAAAACAAGTAAATAATTTCCTGAAATACACTTGCTCTCCATTTCATCAACCTCTTAATTTTTTATTATCTATTATCATCATTTTCATTCCACCTGATCCATACCCTTGATCTCATCACTAACAATTGTTCCATCTCCACAATTCATAACTTTGAATTTTCTCTGATCATAGAATTCCATTTGTCCTTTTCCTTTCCTTTGCTAAATCTATTCTTTGACTTCACCACAACTCCTTCTTGCTCTGTTGGTTTTCCCAGAAGATCATGTCTACCATGACTTTATTTTCTTCCTTTCAACATTTTGATCCTATGCTTAACAAATTCAACTATTCCTTAACCTTTATCCCTAAATTCTTTGCCTACTCATCTGATTGCTATTCAACTCCCTTCCAAACACTAAAGTTACTTTATTCCCAACAATCCACTTTTTCTACTTGAGGCTGTTGAGCACATCAGTGGAGGAAGTCACATGATGATGGCTTTTGAGTGCTCCATCATGTTATTATATTGCTGCAACTAACCTTTAACTTCTGCTTGCTAATCATTCTATTCTTGCTTAATTGAACAGTAGCTATTCCAAATCTCTGTTTCTTTCCTTAAGTAACCAATAATACCTTTTCCTCTAAGGAGAGGATCTTAACTTCATGTTTCACTAAGTTGAAACTATCCATCAGAAACTCCCTACTCTCTCCCATTCTAGTTAATAACCACATTATCCCACATTCTCATTCCCTTTTCCCCAGCCTCATTGGAAAAGATGACCTTTCTTGTCAATATCAAACCTTTACAGAGTGTTCCAGAAATCTTGGTGAAATTTTAAGCTATTAAAGACTAAATAAGAAGGGGAAGGGGAGGGAGAAAAAGAGAAAGAGAAAGAATGCAGAATTCCATGTCAGGGAATTAAAAAGAAAGAAACTTTGGTAGATAAGTATGTTGAAATATGATCAACATACTATCCTAACAACCTCCTAATATATTTTAATCTGCCATTCAATAGACAGAATTTCAAGGGTATTTCTCCTGAAATTCCAATTGTTATGACTATTATTTGTTGTTATGTAACACCAATTAATTTGGCCATGAAGAGTGAACCTCATTCTTTCATTCCTATCATACTTTTATGAGGTTATAGAAAGTGGTAAACAGTCAGAAGAGAGAGTTCTTTCCTTATATATGTAAAACTAAACCTCAGACATTTACAAAGGCATCACCAGAAGGAATTCACCATGATCCAATATCCCCAAAACAGCAACATATTCTATAATCTTTTGAGACTTGTTCCAAAATTCTTTTACAGTAGGCCATCTAGTATTCTGTTGTAATATTTCTTCCACAAGTGACAATTTCTCCTTCAAAAGTCATTACTTTAAAGGCATTACCTTTCTCTACACCTTACCATTAAATTGATTCCAGATGACACTATGGAGAATTCTCCAAAACCCGAAGCAGTAATAATTTCCTGATCTTTCACTCACAGAAATCGCCATGAACTAGTGTCATTATTTCCTTGGCTTCCATGAGCTAAACTAATTGACTATTTGCCATAACCCTCCCATCATAATCAGATTTCCTACTTTCTGGGTTTCTTTTTTCCTCCTCTCAATGACTTCCTAATTTCTTTGCTACTTTATCCCTAACTCTAATCCCAATTCACACAAACACACACACACATACACACACACACATACACACACAACTATCAACTAGAATAAACTTCACATTATGCTTAAATACTGGGTGTAATATCCTTAATGTTCTCTCTGCTACCAATCATTGAGTAGTAACATTGTCATTGCTAAAGCCCTCCTGTACATTGGATGCATTCTAATACCAGGAAACAGGTTGTAGAATACCCTCCCCCACCTAAACACACCCAAACACACAGACTCATCAACAGGACTTTAAAAATATCCTGCAATTTCAGAAGTATAAGTTAGAAGCTAGGTGTGTAGGCAAACCCTGTGTTGTAAAAGAGTTATACTAGTGTCAACACTCTCTGCTTTTCTCTTTCTTCTAAGACCTCACAAGAACACAGACACTTTGGGGGACTTTTCCAGGATCATAGAGAATCCTTGTTCTAGAAGGCTTGCCGAGTTTCAAGATAATTCAGTTTGTTTGAGAATTCAAGTATCTTAAGGAAGGCATTTTCATCCAAGTTTGAGGGCACCATGTGTAGAGGTAAGTGAGAGAAGGGAGTGGATACTTACATAGACTAAAAAGCAAGACAGGTGGAGTGGCAGCAGTGGACTGAAGCTAAAAGTGACAAAACCAGCTGTTAGCAGAACTTGATTAGACAGGAATTCAATTAACAGCTTTTTCTTCTCTCTGTTTTCCCACAGAACACAATTAGAGAAAGTCCCTGCCATTTTAAAACCTGCCCAATCCTGTCACTTTTAGTCTTACTTTCCCACCATTTGAGAAGAAGGCTGGAAGGAATCAGCTTAATGCTGGAAGTTGCTATTCAAATTCTTAGGCTCAGCTTTTTTTTTTTTTCTTCTATGGAATCTATGGGAGAAGAGATTTCCCCAGGTTTATTCCAATTTGAGCATGGGGAGAGTTTTTCAGCTTATGTAATAGCTAAGAATAATACAGAAAATATCTACTAGGTTGCCTTTGAACCTGGAGAAAGAAATACTTAATAAGGATATAAACCTAAAGTGGGAAGGGAAAGTGGGGAAATAATCACTCCTTAGGTAAAATATACCCAAACCCACTCCCACAAAACTGTATCTTCATGGGGAAATCCTCAGATGTTCCTACTTTTTTTTTTTTCAGAATCCCTTCTGCCTTCTTGGTCTAATTTTAGGATAAATGAGATTTGGCATGGAAACAATTTGTTGTAATGGATGAGATTCTTGATAACTGAGTTTCTTCTCAAAATCTTTCCTTACCTTAGTGGCATCTTGTCCTGGTCAGTATTCATTTTCACAGGTACTGGGGAGAAGTGCGATGTGCTGTAAGATATTTGGTTGTATGGTAGCAATCTCTGCTAGATAAGGCAGTCTGTTAATGGCATACTAGTAAGGATCTCTGTTCAATGAAACAACTTGCTCAGTGTCACCAAATATTGCTTTCCTCCTCACTTTGGTCTGTTGGAATCTTAAGAATCTTCAAAGTTCCTTTCAGTGCCACATTCCAGACAAGGGCTTCCTGGATCACCTCTCCAGATACTACAGTCCCAGTCACTTCTCACTCTACCCAAATTTCTCATTTCCCCATTCAAATTACTCATATGTGCTTTGCATTTATTTATCTACATATGTATATTAGTCCACCAGAACAGTCTACTTTTCTTGAAGTCAGAACTGTTTCTTTTCTTTTCCTTCCTTCTCTCCTTCCTTCCTTCCCTCCTTCCTTCCTTCCTTCCTTCCTTCCTTCCTTCCTTCCTTCCTTCCTTCCTTCCTTCCTTCCTTCCTTCCTTCCTTCCTTCCTTCCTTCTTTTGTTTCTTGTTTTCCCTTTGTTTGTACAACACATATCAAAATACCTTGAAAAGAGTTGGCACTTATTATGAGCTTTTATAAATTTTTTTTCATTATTAATGAATAAATGGATGGTTGCAAAGTAGATTTGAGAGGGGTGTGGTTATGCGTGCCATGATTCATATCTGCTCTGCTTTACAATGATTTATCAATCCTAAAAATTATAAGAGGGGAGTCTTACATCTTTACCAAAAGTGGAAAAGTCTTGAGTCATCCAATAAGTATTCCTTTTATTAAAAATTCATTTTAATAGTCCAGCAGAAAGTGATAACCAACTAAACATCTCAAATGAGTCCAATCGAGTCAACTGACTTGTAATCCCTAAGAGCAGTTCCTCAGGAATATCAAAGGTACATGTCCATACTCTCAATAAGAAGATACAATCAAAAGCCTCAAACAAATTTTTACCACTTTGTAAGCTCATTAATATGATCTGGAACTTTACAACAACTAGAGATATTAATCTACTACATGCACATGGCCTCAAGTGGGCACACTTTGCTGTGAAAAATTTCAGTGACAGTATCTCTGAGGAATAGCAGAGGGAAATGAAAAGCAGAACCAAAGTGGAAGGTGAAATTTATCTCTTACCTTAAACATTGATGAGGTTTTTGAATTTTTTTTCATTTTATTTCAGAACTGGAATTTTTACGTCCAAGTTGATTTGCTTAGCTTTAATCTCTGTGATCAATGATGTTGTCCCCTTGAAAAGTAAATCATGATGTTTATTCTGGTATAATCTTTCTTTGTGTTTGTGAATCCCTCCTAGATATTCCCATTTGATGATGGAAGATGTTGTAAAGACAAACTTTAGCTCAATTTTTTTTTAATAAGGGAAGACAATACAGCAGCAAGAGTTTCATCTATTAAAGAAATTTATTGGTCTTTTAAAATTTTTTCATAGTTTCATATCTCATGTAGTAAAATAATCTACTTATAAAAAGCCACTTTTAAATGCATTCTGAGTAACCTTGCATGAATAACTCCCCCACCACCACCAAAGTTATAAAAAGTCCTTAATGTTCTTACAGTCACAGTGAAGATTTAAAAGTAATTTAATGCTTAGAAACTATTAAGGGGTCATCTAACTCTAAGACTAATGACAATTTCTTTCAGCAATTTTGTTTTTCCTATGTCAATCTGCCTTAATTATGTTTAAACTAAAAACCAAAGAAATATTCTCTGTCTGATTTTTTAAAAAACTATAGAGTAGAAGACCTTGATATTGATGGCTTGGGAAGGAAGAGCCAATATTGGTATCATAGGGTAACCAATCAATAAATATTTATTAATCATATAATGTGTGCCAGGCACTGTGCTAAGCCCTGGGGCACTGTGCCTGATACTGCAGGCATTTTGTATGTGGTTTTTCTGTTAGGGGAATACTGAATTATGTTGAATAATTTTGGGGATGGTGAGTGGGATAGGAGTGAGTATCACTATATGTTGTGTGTGTGTGTGTGTGTATGTTTTTTTTGTGTATAGCTATTATAGTGTCATGTAGTCATGGGTCACATAACATGAGTTATGTCTCCAAACCTTGATAGAAAATTAGTTTAGGTCAATAACTGCAAGCATGAAACATACATTCAGGGTTGGCCATTAACTTGCTTTGCCAACCGAACTGTACCGGGGAGTTAGGACCTAGGCACAGTAGAGGTACAATATCAGGGAGGGTGAGAAAAGTCTTTTTGAGAATAGAGTCAGGCTCTGTGAGGTATATGCTTAAGGTGGGTATCCTAGTCATTGGCCATAAAGTTCAATTTTAGTTTAAGAGAGTAGGTAAAAATTTAAAATTCTTTACTAAGTACAAAGCAATAGTTAAGCACTTACATGTGCCTGGTTCTGTGCTCAGTGCCAGAGATAGAAAGAAAGGAAAAACAGCCCCTATCTTCAAGTCATTTGTATTCTAATGAGGGAGAAATCATGTAAATAAGTTCTTTTATACAAGATATGTACAGAAGAGAATAAAGGTCATCTCAAAGGGGAAGAAATTAGGGAAGAAGCGGGAAAGAATCCAGCCAGGGGAATTTCTTTCAGGCAGAGTAACCAGGAATGGTGAATATGGATTTAGTCAAGAGAACTGCAGTAGGTATCTACAGGATCTGAAATCTGAAATGTCAGAGAGACACAAGGGTATGAAGCTTCAGGGGGTGTTATCTTTGGGGACTCCATAAAAAAGAGGTTCCTTTTATCTGGGAACCAGAGAAAAAAGAGGAACTCATTCTGCAGTTAGTTGTTCCACGGATTGACCATACTTGGCAGGAATAAAGGAGAAAAAAACCTTCCTCAAGATCTCGGTTCCCATACTGAAAACTGAGGGAAAACAGGCCAGTGAAGACCAACGTATCATATAATCTTGCCATCCCAATTCCCAGATAGAACAGCTGCGGTAACTTTAAAGAAAAGTCACCAGAAATAAGCCAAATGGAATTAAGGAAAGAGGAAATCTAGATCATTGGTTGGTTCATTGGGTGCTAGGGCAATAAGAACCTTAATAAATTACATATCTTATCCTTTTTGTCTGATTATTTTGTACTCTTCTCACTAATATTCTGTGTAGTACCTCTAAATAAACCTTTCTTTTCAATTACATAAGAGTGATGGTGTCTCTTTTAGGAGCAAGGAAAATTAGAGGAGGTAAAGAAAGGAAACTGAGCTTTTCTTGTGTGGGGGATTTAGATACTATAGAATGAGAGGAAACAAGAGTAGCAAAATTATCATTGGGGACACCAACAAAATTGGTCGTGAGGCTTTGCAAGTTCTAAAGTAGAGAAGTCATATGATTTGAGGAATCAGTAGCTACTCTTTTGGTAAACCTTTTCCCTTTAGCTCTACATAATAAAGAAAAGGATTTTGAATTAGAATATATGAAACAAAGATGTTTATGATTAATCAGTGTATGATTTCAATGTCTGTGATTGTTATGAACTCCTTTAACCAATCAATATTTCGGTAATGCATAAATAAGATGGACTCTAAAGTAGGGGTTAAATTTTAAGAGATAGAAAGGAGAGAAGAGAGAGATTCCTGCTAAAGTGAAGAGTTGAGGAAATTAACAGACAGTCAACTAAGATGAGTTTGCAAAACTGGGAATTTGCCCTGCTTCGTTGGACCATACTATATGTTTAAGAAAATAGTGGAAAATGACTTAGAAGGTAGGCAGGGACCAATTTGTGAAGTGTGTCATACAATGGGCAAAGCAATTTCAACATTATTCCAAAAAAAATGGAAACAGGAGACTACTATGTGAAAGATGTGCCATGGGTGGGGCGGGGGGTGCCAAGACAGTGGAGTGGGGGCAGGGACTAATGACGGTAGGAGGCATCAAGAATCAGGCAAACTAAATCAAAAGAATAAAAATAGAAGGAAACGTAAAATACCTCATTGGAAAAACAACTGACCTGGGAAATAGTTATGGGAGAGATATTTTGAGAAAAATTAGAGTATAGGAAAGGCATGATGAAAAAAAGATCCTGGACAGTGTCTTCCAAGAAATTCCCAAGGAAAACTGCTATGAGATCTTACATCCAGAGGGCAAAATAGTCATTGAAAGAATCCACTGATCACCTCCTGAAAGAGAACACAAATTGAAGGCGCCAAAGAATATTGTTGTCAAATTTCAGAATTATCAGTGAAAGAGAAAATACTGCAAGTATCCAGAAAGAAACAATCTAAATATTGAGGAACTACCATCAGGATCAAACAGGACCTCGCATCTTCTACATTAAAAGATCAGAGGGATGGGAATAGGATATTCCATAAGTCCAAGGAGCTTGAACTACAATCAAAGATCAATTGCACAGCAAAATTGAGCATAAGCTTTCAGGTAAGGATATGGATATTCAATAATATAAGGGATTTTCATCCCTTCCTGATGAAAAATCCAATAGGAAAGTTCAATAGAAAATCTGATCTTCAAATAGAGGACTGAAAAGAGACATAGAAAGGTCAGCAGGGGGAAAGGAGGGAAATAATTTGTTATTGAATATGGACAAATTGTTTATATCCCTATATGGGAGAATGATACTTGTTAATCTTGAAAATTGTATATTTACTACAACATTTAAAAGGAATATAAATAGACAGAAGGTGTGGGTATAAATTAGCTGATGTGATGACAAAAAAATTCTAATTAAGGGGTGCGAAGGGAGAAGAGAAAAGGAGGCAGAAAAAGGCGTAGGAAGGGAAAGTGAAAAGAAAAGGGAGAGAGTGGTTAAAAGGGAGGGAAAAAGTAAAAAGGGAAAAGGGAAAGAAAAGGGAGAGGTGATAGGAAGGGACGGAAGATTGAGGGAAGCAGTGGTCACTTTTGAGGAGGGGAAGGGGGAAGGAAGAAATAGAAGCATAAATGAGGGGGTGAGAATAGAATAGAGAAAGACACAGATGGTAGTTATAACTCTGAATGTGAATGGGATGAACTCTCCCATAAAACAGGTGGATAAGAGAATAGATTAAAAACCAAAATCCTGCAATATGTTGTTTACAAGACACACATTTGAAAAAGGAGTATACACACAGGGTAAAGGTAAAAGGATGGAGTAGAATATATTATGCTTCAGCTGAAGTTAAAAAAAAAAAAAGCAGGGGTAGCAATACCAATCCCAAATAAAGCAGAAGTAAAAATAGATCTAATCAAAAGAGATAAGGAAAGAAACTATATCATGCTAAAAGGCACCATAGACAATGAAGTAATATCATTAATAAACATGTATGCACCAAGTGGTATAGCATTCAGATTCTTAGATAAGAAGGTAAGGGAGTTTCAGGAATTAATAGGCAGCAAAACTATACTAAGGGGTGACCTCCACCATCATCTCTCTGAACTTGTTAATATAACCTCAAAATAAACAAGAAAGAAGTTAAGGATGTGAATAGATTTTTGAAAAAGGTAAACATGATAGAACTCTGAAGAAAACAGAATGGAGGTAGAAAGGAACATACATTTTTCTAAGTGGCACATTGCAAAGACACAACAATGACCATGTCCTAGGGCACAAAAACCTCAAAATCCAGTGCAAAAAGGCAGAAATACTCAAAGCATCCTTTGCAGATCATGGTGCTATAAAAATTATATGGAATAAAGGGTCATGGAAGGATAGACCAAAAATTAATTGTAAACTATATAATCTAATCCTAAAAAAAAAAAAAGAGTGATTCTAACAACAAACCATAGAAACAATGAGTAATTTCATTCAAGAGAATGACAATAATGAGAAAACCGGCCAAAACTTATGGGATGCTGTGAAAGCAGTTATTAGGGGAAGTTTTATATCTCTGAATGTTTACATGAATAAAAGAGAGACAGAAGACATTAATGAATTGGAAATGCAACTAAAAAGTACTAGAAAGAAAACAAACTGAAAGTCCCCAATTAAATACCAAATTAGAATAATGAAAACCAAAGGAGAGATTAATAAAGTTGAAATTAAGAAAACTATTGAACTCATAAATAAAATTAAGAGCTGGTTTTATGAAAAAAAACAATAAAATTGAAAAACTTTTTGTCAATCTGATTTAAAAAAAGAAAGAAGACAATTTAAATTACCAGTATCAGAAAGGAAAAGGATGAATTCACTTCCAATGAAGAGGAAATGAAAACAATGATTAGAAATTATTTTGCCCAACTGTATGCCCCAAAATTTGACAATCAGTGAAATGAATGAATATTTACAAAAATAAAAATTGCCCAGATTACAGAAGAGGAAGTGAGATACTTGAATATCCCCATCTCATCAAAAGAAATTGACCAAGTCATAAATGAACTCCCTAGGTAAAAATCTCCAGGACCAGATGGATTTAAAAGTGAATTATATTAAACATTTAAAGAAGAGTTAATTCAAATACTATATAGATTATTTGGGGAAATTGGTGAAGGAGTCCTACCAAATTATTTTAATGATACTAATATGATACCGATACCTAAACTGGGAAGAGCCAAGAGAGAGAAAGAAAATTCCAGACTACTTTCTCTCATGAACATAAATGCAAAAATGTTAAAAGAGATGTTAACAAAAAAGATTACAGCAGTTTATCACAAGAATAATACACTTTGATCAGGGAAGATTTATACTAGGAATGCATTGCTGGTTCATTGTTAGGAAAACTATCAGCATAATTGATCATATCAATAACAAAACTAACAGAAATCATATGATTATCTGAATAGATGCAGGAAAAGCTTTTGACAAAATACATCCATTTCTGCTGAAAACAGTGGAGAGCATAGGAATAAATAGAGTCTTCCTTAAAATAACAAGGAGTATATACCTAAAGTCATTGAATGGGGATAAACCAGATGCATTTCCAGGAAGATCAGGAGGTGAAACAAGGAAGTACATCATCATCACTGTTGTTCAATATGATACTAGAAATATTAGCTTTAGAAAAAAGAATAAAAAGAAATTGAAGGAATTAGAACAGGCAAAGAAGAAACTAAGTTATCAATCTTTGCAAATTACATGATGACTGACTTAAAGAGTCCCAGAGAATCAAGTAAAAAAACTACTTGAAATAGCTAAAAATGTTAGCAAAGTAGCAGGATACAAAATAAACCCAGATAAGTATCTGCATTTCTGTATATTACTAACAAAGCTCAATAGCAAGAGACAGAAAGAGAAATCCTATTTAAAGTTACTGTAGACACTAAGAATATTTGGGAGTCTACCTGCCAAAACAAACCCAGGAATTACATAAACACAATTACAAAACACTTTTCACACAGATAAAGTCTGATCTAAATAACTGGGAAAACATTAGTTGCTCATGGGTAGGCCAAGGTAATATAATAGAAATGACATTTCTAACTAAATTAATTTACTTATTCAGTGCCATACCAATCAATGTATTGAAAATTATTTTGTAGAGCTAGAAGAAATAATATTACGATATATCTGAAAGATCAAAAGATCCAGAATATCAAGGGAATTAATGAAAAGAAACACTTGGGGAGGTGGCCTAACCACAGTAGACCTTAAATTGTATTATAAAACAGCAATCATCAAAATTTCTTGGTACTGTCTAAGAAACAGAGGGGTAGATCAGTGGAATAGTTTAAATATACAAGATACAGAAATCAAAGACTATAGCAATCTACTGTTTGATAAAGCCAAGGACCCCAGCTTCTGAGATAAGAACTCCCTGTTTGACATAAATTGCTGGGAAAACTGGAAAACAGTGTGATGGAAACTGGGCGTAGACCAATGCCTAACATTGTATACCAGAATAAAGTCTAAATGGGTGCATCTAGGTATAAAGGCTGATACTATACACAAAGTAGAAGAGCATAAATTGTTTATTTGTAAGATTTATGAAGAATGAAGGAATTTATGACCAAATAAGAGATAGAGAACATTATGAAATGCAAAATCAGTAATTTTGACTAATTAAACTGAAAAGTTTTTGCAGAAACAAAGCCAATTCAACCAAGATCAGGAAGAAAGCAGAAAAGTAAGAAAGAATTTTTACAAGTAGTATCTGTGATGAAAATCTCATTTCTAAAATATATAGACAACTGAGTCAAATTTACAAGCATATAAGCCATTTCACAACTCATCAATTCGATTTAGTACTTCTATGTAATATGACTAATGTGAAAATGTGTTTAATGGAAAAGTATGTGTAGAACCCATATAATTTTGCATACTGTCTTAGGGATGGAGGGGGAGAAAATTTGAACTTATGGAAGTGATTGTTGAAAACCGAAAACAAATAAATTTAAAACAAAATGTGCCATGTGCATGATGGATGGAGTGTGAAGATATTAGAGAAAAGAGTGAAAATATATTAATTATTTTGGTATCTCCTTTAGTGCTTAATAAAGTATTATGCATATGTAGGCACTTAATAAATGTTATTTGAATGCGTCCAATCAAATAACCCAACTAGTGAGAATTCTGAAATTCTGAACAAATATGTTACAAAGGAAATTAAATGGAAGAAACTTGAATAATTTCATATCCCTTATTTCTGAAATATGCAGAGCAAATATATATTTAATGAACTGACAGCTAGATGGTTTAGGAAATTTAGTCAAGAAGCTTCATTAAAAGGATCCAGGAATATTTGAGTCTGAATTCTGCCTCAGACACTTATGATTGGTATGACCTTGGAAAAGCCATTTGAACTCTCTCAATATCAGTTTCTTCATCTGTAAAGTGGAGGTAATTTTAGCACCTAACTCACATGATCATTGTGAGGGTCAAATGAGATAACACATGTAAAGAGTTTGCTGACCATAAAATACTGCATAAATGTTAGCTAGTATTGAACTAGGTCTCCCCATCCCCCATGTCACAATGTATGCAATTGCCCTTCATGTTGCATGTTTGCCTCCCATTTATGACCACACATGAAAACTGAAGCAGTTTTGTCACTTTGGTCCTTTTCCTGAACATTTTCTTGATTGGTTCCTGGAAGTCATAACAATATACAAATCTGAGTCATCATTCAGCGTATACTAAATAAAGTTTTACAATAATGAAAGTTTTTCTGGAATACAGAAAACTGTGGTGCGTTCTTCTTTGACACATTTCTTACTATTGTTGCAATAACTGTGCTTCTGACAAATTTTAAAACATTTTGTATTTAATAGTACTTTCTGTTTTGTATTACATAATGCTTTATAAACCTCTAGTAAATCATTTCAAAACTATGATATGTGTTATCAACATAATTTTTGAAATTATGATATAATACCTAGAGATATTATACAGTCACTAGTCAGTCACTAGTCAGTAGAGGCAGTAGGAAAGAGAACCCAGAAGTATCTATCATCATCACTGTCATCATTAAAATATTTTATTAATCACTTAATTTGATTTAACAGAGTACAATGAGACCAGCAGAGGCAGTTACTTGACTTCCAGCAGCTTATAAGAGAGGCAACACTAATGACGCATAACCCGTGGAAAGAACAATAACAATAAACTGGTACAGGGAAAGACAAGAAAATTTGAAAAAATACAGTCTCGTAACTTAAAACTTTGCTCATAAATTCAGATTGAAATTACTTGAGTACTTGCAAGTAAAAATGCTCTAATTTATGTTTAATGAGTAACTCATGGCAAAGTAGAGAATACTGGCAAATCCCTAAGGACCTGCTTTAATGTATGTATAGACAAGATTTATTTGTGATTAGAAGAATTATTTTCTGTAAATGAGGTTTCTCATTTGATTGAAGGTAATGGAACACAGTTGTAAAGGATACAGAGGCACAAAACATTTAAGTTTGGAGGCTTTCTTAAACATCACTCCAACTAATTCTTACACAAATAATTTTATTATCTGCGAAGAGAAGGTTTTCAGAAAAGACAGATTTCAGTCAACCAAGCCATGACTGTCTTAAGGACCATAGATGCCAAGTTCACAGATAGAGTTAGTATATTTTAAGGCCAATGTTGGAAGAGGATGGAGACAGAAAGAGTATATGTGTGTGTGTGTGTGTGTGTGTGTGTGTGTGTGTGTGTGTGTGCGTATATATATATATATATATATATATATATGTACATGTAATTTGGTAGAAATTGGGGAGACATTGTAGAAGGACACATGATTCCCTGTCTTCTTCCAACTCTTAACCATCTTTGTTATATAGGTTTGCAGAGGATGAATAATGGTATATCTGATCACTTTGATTGAACTATAGAAAATACCAAAATAAAAGCTCAAACTTGTGATGTAATTCAAGACCTATATTTTCTTGAAAATGTCATGGTGCCTTACAAATCCAGTGGAGACCTTTTTTAAAAAAAATAATCAGTAATTGTTATTAACTGGCCTAACTATAGTTAGATTTTTCAGTTTCCCTAGGTTCTTTCTCCATCATCACCAATATCATCATTGCCATTGTAATCCTCATCATCATTTTCTTCATCATTATCAAAAGAAACTTATAAGAATCAGGGAATTTCAGAGACATAAGAAGTCCTTAAGAATATCACCTTAAAATAATTCATTTTCAAACCAAGTCAGCAGTCACTTATTGCCTGATTTTGAGGCAATCACTTTGCTTAGTTCTGGGGATAGAGAGTTTTAAAAAAGACATAAAGAACTCTGTAGCACCAATGTGATATTTATAGTGCCTGGGGCTGCCATGAATATTCCAGCACAATTCTGAATCAAGAAATACAACAGACTCTCCCCATAGAAGACAGACCTAACCTTTATTCAAATACTAGGAAGCCTAGTCCATTATAGTAACAAAAATTTATACACAATAACAATGCGGAGAACATGCATCCCCAAACCTTTCCCCTGTTAGTCTTCCCCTACACCAGCTCCCTTAAAATCACAAGCTCTTTCACTCATGCTAGACAGCTGCCTGCTTGCTGGCATCTTTCCTAGCTCTGACAAGACTCTAACCAATTTCTTCTCAACTGTGCTCTAGCCCCATCTCTTCCTGTTGCAAACTCCTCCCACCACAGGTTCCACGTGTTTCAGACTCATGTGAGTCAGGCTTCCATGTGACTTACACAAGTCACATAAGCCTATTAATGGATAGGAAAGATTTCTCATTAAGAAGTAAAATTATACTAACAATAAGCAAAAATGCATTATCAATATAAACTTGTAGTCTAATTGGGAGGCAACATGCAAACAACTTTGTACTAAATATGGATATATATATATATGATAATTTGGAGATGACAAAAATATTTATGATGTACTTATGTATATTATATTTATAATGTAGTACCTTATAATTTAGAAAGCATTTTACATATGCAAAATAAGTAATCTTATCCTTAAAACAATCCTATAAGGTAAATGCCATTATCTCCATTTTATACCTGAGGAAGCACAGATGAAGTCCAGAATGAGTAAGTCACTTGCTCAGGGTGACATAACTAAAAAGGGTCTAAAGTTAGATTTAATTTCAGGTCTTCTTGACTCCAAGTCCTACACTCTAACCACTGTACCACCTAGGTGCCTAATCTCAGAGGGAAGGCATTAAGATTATAGAGGACTAGGAAAAGTGTCTTACAGAAGATGGAACTTTAGCTGGAACTCTAAGAAAGCTAGAAAAGGTATGAATTGGAGATCAGAAAAGTGAAAATTCCAGGCATATAGGATAGCCAGTGAAAACGCACAGAGTTGGGAAATAGAGGATTGCAGGAAAGTGTCCCTGGATCATAAAGTATTAGGGAAGAGAGTAAGGTATAAGATGGGAAAGACTCAGGTTTGAAAAACCAAGCAGATGATTTTATATCTGATACTAGAGGTAACATGGAACCATAATTTGCAGATTTATCAAAGAATCAGAGAACTTACCACTTGCCTATGTCATAAGAATAATACTCAAACTACAACTGAGCCTTGATTCTTCAGTACTCTTTATGCCACATCAAATACTTCTAAATATAGCTCAATGTAATATAAACAAAAAAATCACTGACTAATCCTAGTACATCATGTTGCTATTGTTTTTGCTCACTCTTTTTCAAAGGGGACCAATGACATCATGATGTTAGGGTCAGGGTACAGTGTGTTCAGCTGTGACTGCTTTGTCTGATTCTGTCTGGAATCAGAAGACTCTATTGCAGATTGACCACAAGTAGTCTGTTAGAATATCTGGGATGGAGATATCTCTGGATTTACACAGCTTATATGTTCTTTGTGCTACGATGATTTTGCTTTGCTCATGACCTGCTTTGATGCAGGAACACCATGATGAGCAGTCCTGTGCCACCATCTTTCACATTTCCCAGTCAATATTAAAGTTCTTCACAAAGACGTTGCACTGTTTTTTCTGACTTTTGTGTGAGTGATTACCTTGTGCAAGTTCTCTGTGAAATAGTTTTGTTTTGGTTTTGAGTTAGCATTCATTTGGCTTTTGGGTTACGTGACCAGTTCTTAAGAGCTGGATATTCTGCATCAGAGTTCAAATGCTTGGCACTTCAGCACCAATGAGGATTTCAGTGTTAGGTACATTATCATACCAGGTAATCTTCAGAATCTTCCTAAACAATTCAAGTAAAAGTGATTCAGTTTTCTGGCATGGTACTGATAAGCTGTCTAAATTTCATAGACATACAACACTGAAGTCAGCACAATAACTCTGTCAATCTTGTTTTGTACATAGCCTAATAACTTTTCTCTCCTACTTTCTTTCAAAGCCTCCCAAATGCTAAGCTAGCTCTTACAATGCAAGCATTAACCTCATCATCTATGTAGACATTCCTAGAAAGTATACTGCCAAGGTAAGTGAACTTTTCCAGAACATTTGTGGATCAGTGGTTCCACAAAGGAATGGTGTGGTGTTGACTGGTGAAGAACTTCAGTTTTCTTAATGTTGATTGCCAGGCCAAAATTAGCATATGCGGCAGATAATTTATCTATGTTCTCTTGCATCTCAACCTCAGAGGCTGCACTGAGTGCACAATCACCTGCAAACAGAAGTCACACACTAACTCATCCTCCGCTTTTGTCTTGGCTTATAGCCTTTTCAAATTAAACAGTTTATGTTGTATAAGCTGACCCTGATGCCATTTTCATCTTCATTGAAGGATTCTGACAATATCTATAAAACATCATACCAAAAAGCATGAGAACAAGCACAGAACCCTACTTTACTCCATCAGTGACTGGGAAAGTATAAGAGCATAGTCCTTCATCCAGACCCCATGCAAGCATCCCATCATGAAACTGATCTACACCCAGGCAACACAATTTCACCATGATCTTCCACAAACCTTCAAGACTTTTAGGATCAAAGGCGTTGCTTAGGTTGATGAAAGATGAACATTCTGTACAGACTCTGTTCTGATCCTGGCTTTTCTCCTAGAGTTACATGGTTGCAAACACCATGCTGACCATTTTTCAGCTATTTCTGAAGCCACACTGGTTCTTGGACAGATGATCATTTCCCAGGTAAAGAATCACCTGATTAAGGAGAACTCTGGCAAGAATCTTGTTGGCAATGATCAAAAGAGATCCCTCTGTGATTCACTCTGTTTCCTTTTCCTTTATAAAAGATGAACAGTGAAGGCATCTTTGGTCTCCTTGGGGTAACTTCCTCTTTCCATGTAGTCTAGAAGATTTCAGTAACTTTCTGTACAAGCAACGGCCCCCCTGCCTTATAGATCTCTCAGGATGGAATTACTGCCAGGAACTTTGCCACTTGAAAGGATCTTGATGGAATTCAATATCTCTTCTTCAGTAGGAGGTTCAGCTAGAGAGGGATTGACTACAATCTGAGTAACCAATGCCTTCAGCACTGTTTGACACTGGTCTGTTAAGAAAGTATTGAGAAGTGTTCAGCCTATCTTTCCAGGAGCGTGTCCTTATCACTGATCTGTTGTGGTTCCATCAGCACTGAGTAGTTGGAATGTTTATGTAAGAATAATGCAAACCCTCCATTGAAAATAATAAATTTATGTTAGCTGAATTTTTCTGTTACCTAAAGATTGTAAGGTAAAAAATCTGTTTTTTATCAAATCTGATTGCAAAAGCCTTCAAAATGCATTAGTCTTCATTCTTGCCATATTCAATACAGCACATTAATGACAATTCTTTTTCTTTTGATGGTTAAACTGAAAAGGTTTCAGGATGACTATTCTAAGCATCAATTCTGAATGTAGAATATTATAGATGCACAAAGTGTCAAAGATTTGATTAAATGTGAACTGACCACTAAATATAGGTTATAAATATTGTTGTTACTTTTTTTAAATCTTGTGTTTCATTGTTTTGTTGATTTCCTTTTTTTTCTCATTAAAACAATCCACCCAAGTCTATGCATTTAGTTATATCTCAGATAAGAGAAGTCTGGGGAAGCAATAGTGTCTTATTAGTAAGCATATTTAATTGGAACAGAAAAGGAAATACAAGACTTTAGAAACATTCACACCACATATTTCCCAAATGAATGTGTTTTCTTAAAGATACAACATGAGGGGAAAAGTAAAGTTTACCTTGTAGGAGGCAAGTGCTACACTGCTAGGAAATTTCCATTTAAGTCTTCATTGCTTAATCTCTCTATTCTGATTAGTTGACATAAGGGTTTGCCAAAGTGTCCTTAGAATAGAATAGTCTCCTTACCTGGCTCCAAAGGAAAGATTCTTACTTGTTTCCATGGTTTGGGATGATACTGATGCCCTCAATTATCACATATCTCCTGCCAATCTTACACTGCACTTCACACTCTAAGGGGAAATATGTAATATATTCTGTATTTCACAAATGCCAAATTATATTTTGTACTTTAGAAACACCAATAAGCACAAATGTTTCTGTATATAAAGCAAAGGAAGATTATATGTGAAACAGCAAGTCTATAATGTTCAACTTGGATTTTTAAGTATGCAATATATAATGAATTCAATATGTTATTTACAAAGTTAATCTGTTTGTCTATGTCTCCCTCTGAACTGCTTTCTTTTCTATGAATTTTTAAAGTATCTCATTGATTCATTCTTTTGTTCCTTTACCTCTCTGTTCGAAGATTGAAAACATAAGGTAGAAAACCTGTCCTCTGGAGACTCCTACTTTTTTGACCTCTTGCCTCTCAGAAAATAATAGATTTTTTGATCTAGGGCTGAATGGAACCTCAGAAGCCCTGAGTTCAAACCCCTCATTTAGTAAATGAGAAAACTGAGGACCACAGAAGTAAGGTACTGATCCAAAGAGAAGGTGAATATCAGAGGTAGGATATAAAGGTAGAACATCTCCCTCCAGAATCATTGTTCTTTTTAATATCTCACATTGCATTTCACTTGGGAGTCTTTCCATGCAAACCTATTATGCCCAGAACTAGTTAAACATGAAAGAGAACAACTGATATTTTTATCCAATGAATGTTTTCTCTGTCAAAGAGTCATGGGAAACTGTATATTGGCAATCCTTCTCCCAGTTCATTTTTGCTACAATAGAGATAATCTATAATCAGAAGTCATTTCAGCTTAGACTGAAACAAGACTTCCCTATGCCACACTCCAAACCAGTCTTGGTATTCTTGTTTTAAGACCACTATCTCCTAATATAGCCCATTAAACTTTTGCATGGCTCTATTTATTAGGAGCTTTCTTTCACATGAAGTGTAAATCTTTCTTTTTGTCACTTCTACGCATTTTACTACTTCTGTTCTCTAAAGAAAAGTAGGTCAAGTCCAATTCTTCTTCCAAGTAATGCAGAATCATGACCTTCCCACTCCAGTGGTTATTCCTGTTCATAGTTGCTATTCTATACATTATCTAATGTGGTAAATACTCTTAAGTAGTTTACTCTCTTTTCAGTATAACCAAGGGTTGGGAACCTGCAGCCTTGAGGCCACATGTGGCTTTCTACATCCTCAAGTGTGACCTGTGACTGAATACAAACTTCACAGAAGAAATAGAAGATGAGATCAACCATTAATCAAGAAATATTTACTCTTTACATGCTCTGTCAAGCACTATACTAAGTCTTAGGAATACAAGGAAAGGCAAAAACACAAAAGTAGATCCTTCTTAATCCCTCTCCCTAAAGTAGGAGACATATAGGTAAATAGATATATACACACAGATGCAAAATAGAATGAAGGAAACTTTAAAGGGGAAGTTTTAAGTGACTGGGGGGAGAATGAGTAGAAAGGCTTACTCTAGAAGACAGAATTTTTGCAGAATTTTGAAAGAAATCAGAGATATCAAGAATCAGAGGTGAGAAGGAAGCACATTATAGGAAAGGGGATAGATTTAGTTGAAAAATCCTAATCTTATTCTCAAACATTGTGTTCTTAGTTGACTGCTTACTTCCCACATCTTCCTTTCTTTTTTAAAGCTCCTACTTTTAATCAGCAGCAATATTGATACCATAGTAGCCTATATTATCTTGTTTCTTCTCTTACATTTCATTATCTTTAGAAATATATGATAGTTTACTTTTAATTGCATCATCTGTTTTCATTTGAATCACTAGAAGTGGCAAACTAGAACAATGGACTAAATCTAAGAACATGAAATTGAAAAGGGTTAAATGTATGAATTGCATTGAAAGTTAAATTTTCATTTAGCAAATGGAGACGATAGTTTTTTTAAAATGTAGGTATTTTGATGAATTTCAAGTTCAATAGGAGGCACTTTTGAGAGTCAAAAAACTCATGTTCTAGGGTGTTACACTGAGGCATAACTTCCAGGAATAAGGAAGTGATAATTCTTATTTTTCACTGTCTTCATCAGACCACACTTGGAATATTGTTTTCAGTTCTTGGTGCCACATTTAAAGGAAGACATAGATAATCTGAGCATGTTTGAGAAAAATATCTTCAAGTTCATGCCATATTTATATCTATTGAAGAATCTGGAGATACTGAGCCTGGGCCAGAGGAAAATGGGAAACAGAGCTGTCTTAGTTTAGTTGCGGAGTTGTCTAATGGAAAAAAAAAAAAAAAAAGATTAGACGATTTTTCCTCTTCGGGTCCATAGGGCAGAACTAGTAGCTGTGGGTCAAAGTTGACAAGAGGCATGTTTAGGCTTCATATAAGAAAAACAAAAAGCACCCCCTGGTAACAATTAGAGATATCCACAAGAAGAATGGGCTCCTTTAGGAAGCAATAGATTCCCAATCTTTAGAGATCTTTAAGAGAAAGTTAGGTAGCAATTGCTTGGTATGTAGAATGAGCTGGATTAGATGGTCACAGACGGTCAACTTTGAAGTTCTGTGATTCTTTGAATTGGGGACTGTAACTGGCTTTTACAAGTTATGGAAAGCTTTTCATTATGTTCTGTATATATAGATGCTGCTCCTGGAAAACAGCAGTCCTCTTCATTGTTAATATCTAGGCAACAAATACCTGCCCCAGTACACTCAATAGGATGTTATAAACCATCAATGCTCATGGTTTTTTGTTTGCTTGCTTGTTTGTTTTTGTTTAGGATTTTTTATGTTACTCCTGTTTGTCCCTCCTCTGACCCATACTGGATGAACTCTCTCTGAATGTCACTTGTGGGTTCACAGCAACATGCCAATAGAGTATAAACTCATTGAGGGCACAGACCATTTTATTTTTTTCTTTGTCTTCCTACTACTTAGTACAATATTTTGTACATGGTAATAAATGCATTTTCACTTATTGGAATTAGAGTACAAGAAGATGCATTTTCTTTTCTACAGGAAAAACTTTGTAGTTACTACTATAAAACCAAATGCTCAAAGGTCCTCCTCTCCTCTTCTGCATCACATTAATCTATTCTCCAGCCATCTAATATGTCAATATTTCCCTCTGTATGTTCAGATTTTTGTTATTTGATTTCACCTTGACAAATGTCTTCTATTATTTTTAGTGTCCACTATTTTACTAAGATTTTGCATCTTCTATTCTACATCATCAATTACCTTAGTTCTGCTTTTATAAATATTTTAATTTTGCCATTTATAATTTTCTTCAGTTGCTTTATAGGCTTCTCAATCACTCTTGGGAATCTTGTTCCATTCATATTTATAGTAGCGTAGTCATTATATTTGCAGTATTACCTCCCTTCTTCTGAAAACTCCTCTTTGCTTTCTTTTATCACTATTATTTCTTCACTTGATTGGAACTTTTTAACTTTCATTTTGTTTTCTTTTCTTTACTGTTTTGATCTGACAGTTCTTTCTAAAGTTATTATATTTTTTAGTATTGAACTTAAAAACACTAAATAAAATGAGCATCTCCACAGTCGTAATTTTCCACACAGTAGAATAGAAAGAGAGGATTGTATGTGAAACTGTTACTTAGTGCTAAATACAGGGTTTTTTTAATGTAATCCATTCAACAAGCAACTTTCAAAGCTATCCTGCTTGTCTTTGATACTTTCTGGTTATCTCTTCTCCTGTGTGCATTTTTGAAGAAAATGCTTCCATGGTCTTAACTTTTCATTTTCTTTATTTTGACCTTCCTGGTCCTAGAACTCTCTTTTCTACCACCCCCAATTTTAAAAGAAAAGAAAATCATTGTGACAAATGGCTGTGTCAAAAATGTATGCCTTACTTTACATCCTGGGTCCATCACCTCTCTGTCAGGAGGTAAGCAGCATGCTTTCTCACTAGTACTCAGGAATTGGGGTTGGGCATGATATTGATGAGAATTCCTAGATCTTTCAAAAATCTTTTTTATTTTTAATGCTATTATGCAAAGAACTTAATCAATCCATACAAATCTTCTCACTATTTCCTAAAACCATCCCTTTCATCATTTCTTTTGGCTCATGGCATATATTTTTCCTGATCTATTCAGTCATTTCCCCACCTCTTTTGCTACAATGAAAGATGTTTAGCAGATTCTTCAAGTCTCCAAGTCCCATCCATTCCCAGTCTGGTCTATTCTGTCAACCATCAAAAAGATACTGATGCTTATTAGCCATCAGTACATCTCCATGAAGGGGTGTAACCAGGATGGTGGAGTACTTATAGCTACCCAGCTGAACTCTCCCAATATTCTCCTCCAAATAGCTTTAAAATAACTTCTCAAATCATATTATGAATCAGCAAATCTAACAAAAGGTCAAAGTGGAAAATCTTTACAGCCTAAGACAAATAAGGAGCTTGGCAGGAGAGGACTGTGACATCAGGGTGACTGTGACCTATCTGGAATTCAGGGAAAGGGTAGCAGCACCAGCAGCAGACCTTGGAGGCAGCAGCAATAGCAGTACTACCACCAATAGCAGTAGCAAAGGCAATAGCAGCAGCAGCTTTGGGAATTTCAGGCCACACATATTAAGGGAATTAAACATATGGTCAAAAAGAGGACCTTTTGCTGGTACTAGGTGCAGTTGATAGCGATTTGCAGCTGTATTGTCCATACTCAGTTCTATATTGCATTGCCAAGGTGGAGAGTGCCTGTGGCTGCTCAGAATGGAGCTGTGTCTATCGTGCAGTTATAAGGAGCAACAACACTAGTGGCTATAGGATAGAAGAGGGTGTGGTCATAGTTACAGAGGTAATAGATATGGCTGTAGGAGAGAAGGGGACATCATCACAGTTCCAGGGCCAAGAGGAACATCAATGCTTGCAGATGAAGGGAAGCAGGGGACATCCTGTGGCTATGTATCACAGCAGAGAACAAGAGAGTAATTATCACATCTGTTCCTGGATCATACCACCTTGAAAGCACCAAAATATTTCAGACCACCAAAACTCACTCTGAAAATACCTGAAGTGAAGGACAATATCTCCACACACCCAACTGGGCAGAGCCCAACTGTAAAGTTTGGCGTCAAGAAAGCATCTAGAGAAGTGAGCAAATAAGCAGTAAAAAAAGAACTTGACCATAAAAAGTACTATGTAGAAGTAAAGACCAAGGCATAAATTCAAAAGGACACAATGTACAAATAGCCACAAACAAAGTCTCAATAAAAAAGTATCATTATACACAAGGTTAACAATAATTTCTAAAAGAACTAAAGGAAGAGATGAGTGGTAGAAGAAAAACTGGGAAAAGAAATGAGAGAAATGCAAAAAAATATATGAAAAGAGAATTGTGTTCATCCTTCGTTCCTGAAGAAGATCATGCCAAAAGAGAAATGATGACATGACTTGCACTTGACTTTGTTCTGAGTGAGGGAGGGTTGTGCAGGTCACCAGCCTGACTTCTCCTCCAGAGACGTCTGAATCTAGTGGCCAAATAATCATCAGGATAGCTGGAGATGATCCAGTATGCATTGGGAGACCTTGGGTCCTTTAGGTCAAGGTCTTTGCAGGTACTCACTTAGGGTGAGGCGAAGCCCATTCATTGAATAAATCTGTTTAAGATGTAGCCAGGGCATGGCTCCTTTAATGAGGCCATGAAAAAGAAAGACGTCAGGCTGGGAGGAGAATGATAAAAAGGTGGGTGGGTTGAGAAAGGCTGTGGTCCAAAGCAAAACAAACTTTAGAGGAGGGACAGGATAAAAAAAAAAGAGAGAGAGAGAAAAGTATAAATATAATAGGATAGAGGAAAATACACAGTTAGTAATCATAAATGTGAATGAGATGAGCTCATTCATAAAACAGAAACAGATAGAAGGAATTCGTATCCAGAATCCAACAACATGTTGTTTACAAGGGGCACAATTGTAACTGACACGTACAATGTAAAAATAAATGTGTGGAGCAGAATCTATTATGCTTCAACTGAAACAAAAAAGATGGGGAGAGGGGATAATCATGATCTCAGATTAAGAAGAAAGCAAAAATAAGCCTAATTAAAAGCGATAAGCAAGGGAACTACATTTTACTTAAAGGTACCATAGACAAGTACTATCAAAAAAATTACAGGAAGTTTCTCTTTAAAAAGTCCTTGTTTCTCAATATATAGGCAACTGAGTCATCAAAAGTCATCTCAATTGATAAATGGTCAAAGAATATGAACAGACAACTTTCTGAAGATATAAAAGCTCTCCATAGCCATACAAAAATGCTTTAACTCACTATTATTTAGAACTATGCAAATTTGAATAACTCTGGGGTAGCACCTCACACCTATCAGAAATAAAAATACTGGAGGAGTTGACAGAAAATAGTTACAGAAATAAACCATTGATGGAATTATGAACTAGTGCAATCATCCTGGAGAACAACTTGAAAATATGCCCACAGGGCTATAATATTGTTCATATCCTTAGCCCCAGCAATACCACTACTTGGTCTGTGACCAAAAAAGATCAAAGAAGAAAGAATAGGGCCTATATGCACAAAGCAATTATTACAGCTCTTTTTGCAGTGATAAAGAATTGGAAATTGAAGAGTGGTTGAACAAATTGTGGTATGTGATTGTCATGGAGTATTCTGTTGCTATAATAAATAACAAAAGGGTTGGTTTCAGAAAGAAAAAAAGGGAAGACTTATGTAAACTTGATGTAAATTGAAGTGGAAAGAACCAGTAGATCATTATGCCCAAGACCAGCAGTGTTGTAATGATGACCAACTGGGAAAGATTTGGCTACCCTGATCAATACAATCATCCAAGATAATTCCAAAGAACTCATAATGGAAAAAGAAAAAAAAAAAAACAACATTCTTCTCCAGAGAGAGAACTGAACCCTGAGTATAAGTTTTTTACTTCATATATGTGTGTAGTATGTGTATATATTTTGCATTGCAGTTAACATGGACATGTTTTACATGATTTCTCATGTAAAATCAATATTATTTCACTTACTTTCTCAGTGTTTGGGAGAGGTGAAAGATAAGGAGAAAATTTGGAGCTCAAAATTTATAAAGAAATGAATGCTAAACAATAAATAATTTAAAAAATAAATGATATTTTTAAATAAAAGTTATTCCATGGAGTCACAGAGTCAATGTGAGTAGAGTTACTATGAATTATTTCTTGTAAGATAAGTAAAGTTCAATATGTCAAAACAAAGATAAAGATTCGCCACTGAACAAACAAAATGAGTTATTTTTCATGGTTTAGTTTATTATGACTGTGGCCTTGAGTATGGATAATTAACATCAGTTAAAAACCTAAAACTTTACAAAACCTCCCTTCATCCATAGCACTTAGTTAGCCCTTCAGATTATGTCTGTATCAGCATGATTCTAATACATCTGGAAAAACCAAATTATTATTAAATTAATTGTAGTTTCTCAAATTGTATTTTAAATTTGTGAGAACTTTCCACTTTTCTTTAGGATGCATGGCATCATGTAAGCACAGATTCAATGCCTTCTGATAAACCATAGTTTGCTTGTACTTTGACAGTATTTTAACTGACCATTTTCACATCCTGTTCCTCAATACAGTTTTCATTACTATATACATTCTAGGTTATTGGATATCTCAAGGAAAATGCTCCAGTAAAAAATGCCTGAAAACTACCTTGTGCTCTTATCTTTTCAAAGGGAAAAGCATGTGCTGAATAGATGAATTAAAAGAAGATAGGGCACCATAGACGGTCATTTAACAGAAACCATTGATCTTTACAAACTAGACTGACAACAGGGATCTGTTAAAGTCCATAGCAAAGTGAAAAAAAAATCTCTTCCCTCTGACTTCTTTTTATCTCATCTCCTCCTGTTTCTAGCTTCTCTCTTCCATTCTCTCTTGTCCTGCAGGACTGGCACTAAATATTGATGAGGTAATAGCTGATAGAACGTCAGTCTATCCCAGTTGGAGAATGATTTCTGACTCCTAATATGCTGGATGATTTTTTTTAACAATTTGAGTGATGGCATGCTTGCTATGGAATGATTACCTAGAAAAGAAATTTTATACTGAAAAAGAGGGGTGGATTATTTAACTCAGCCATATCCATGCAGTAAAAGACACTTAATAACATTGCTTATGTGTATATATGATGGGGAAAGTGTGGAAAAGTAGGAGATGGAGAGTGAGTTGGAAATTTAATGCTCCTTTTGATTCTTGGTGAATTTGTCTTTATTTTGTTGCTGTTTATAATGGACAAAACCTGTTGTGGACATAACTACTAAGTGCCTAAGAAGAAGCCTTTTAGCCTACATGGCTACTGGACAGAAATTCTCATCCTGTGAAATAAAGGGAAGATCCCCAGTAGAGTATGGTCAAGGATGATATTCAGTGCATGCAAATTCAGCTCTGGTTGAAGATGCACAAGTTCAGGTAGCAGAACTAAAGATGAAACAGTGGCAATGATTGGTAAGCATAGTGGCTGTAGCTGAGGTTGTGTGATATCAGCATTTTTCCTCCAGGTTTGAATTCACAAATTAACATCATTAATAGAACTGAAAGGGTAGAGATCAGGTCCTTATTGAGAAACAAGTGGGGTGGAATATATTTGGTTATGGAAGATAGGGAAGTAACAAAACATGCAATGTCTCAAGCCATGATTCAGTCAATCTTTTCAGTTACTGAACTTTTGCCTTTTCCATTGAATTTTTCATTTATCTTATTTTTTGTCTGTGTGTTTGTTCTTTCATCCATGTAGTTGTATGTTCACTGTTGCATTTCCCTCCATTTCATTTTATTGTTATTTGGTCCTTTAATGTTTGATTTCAAATTTCCCTGCTAAGGAAAAGTATTTGGTGACCTATATGGTGTGATATTCCCAGGTCTCTGCCACCTGTACAAAATATCTACCCAACAGGGTTCATTGTTCACTATTATTTATTATTCCCAGTCCATGAGCTTAATTTAATTTAATTCAGTTCAATAATTCAAAATATCTTTTAAACACTTACTATATGTAAGGCATGCATTGTGCTCAATTTTAAGAACACCAAAGTCAAAGAAAATGCACAATAACTGATAACAAAGAGTTTACCAGTGGGAGGGGCTAGAATAGGATATATACACATAAAGGTAAATACAAGATAGAGTAAGAGGGAGATGAAGAAAAAATGCAGTGTTTTTGAAAATTTGTGGTAGGGAGAGGAGGAACAAGAAAAGTGAATATGAAGGGTGATGAAAATAAATTTCACAAGTTTCATGATATTTGATTTTTGAAAAGTCTGCCATTTATTAAGCATAGTAAGTAGGGGGAGTAGTTAATTTAGCTTATAAGAGTAATTATTATACATAATATACTATGAGAAAGGTAGGAACTGTTTTTCAGCTAAAATTTCAATGTCTCAAAATTTCTAATACAATTATTATCCTACAGTAGCCACTAAATATTTATTAAATTGCCATACTTTGTGACTTCCTTTACAAATCAGAAGTTTTTTTCTCATTCCTTTCCATTTTCTTGTTAATTCTGCCCTATTTCTCTCACACTCTGTACTTCCTAACTATTTTTCTGCCTTAGATTTGTTTCTTCTAATTTTTACCTTGTCTTTATTGGATGTCTCGATGTCAGACATATCACAGACTGTTACTTTGGTTCAATATTTCTTTTTCTAGAAATAAGAGAATAGTTATTGTTGCTGCTGCTGCTGCTGCATGTGCTAGTGTTAAACCACAAATATTTTCATTTACCAGTTTGGTTCCGTTATGATTGTAGAAGGCTAGCTTATCCAGAAATTCATGTCTATCTAGGAAAGGTACCCACCTTCCCCCTCTCACTTTTACAGATATTCAAGAAAAATCCATTTGAGTTCCAAATTTTGTAGGATAAGGTTTTAGGGAGATATAGCCACCTACTCACAAGGATAGAGGACAATGGAACCCTACATTCTTAAAGTTATTAATAGCTCTCCCACAGTCATGTCCCTGTTCTGGAATCCTGGGCAATATATCCCTTATTATGGCATGATACACCCTCTCTAGCTTCCTGAAATTAAATGAACTAATATAAGTATGACCCTGTTTGGCTTAACTAATTTTGCTTTTCAGTAATACAGGAAAATAAATAATAATAGCTATCTGTTAGTAACTTACTGACTCCTGCTGGGACCATACTCACTATTCTGCATTTTGAGTTTGGGGTAAATCATACTCTACATTCTCCTTCTCCTTCCACAAATTGGTTAATACATCTGAAGTCAAATTACAACCAACAACATAGATAGCCTTAAAGGGAATCCATGTTATAGACATGAAATCTGAGAGTACAGTTTAAAACCCAGGGAAAAAAATGAGCCCCCCCCAAGGGAAAAAAGAAGTAGATTTGGAATCAAAGAACTTGGTTATGAATTCTCCTTCACCAAGGCAGGAACAGCCAGAGGAAGAGGAAGGTTATGTGAGAACTTTCAGCATCTTTCAGAGAGCAAATGTTAATCTAAAATCTCATGGTAATTGACCAGTCATGGAGGTGGTAATATATTGAATGATATCATTAAATGTCAGGATTGGAGATGAAATCCAATGAACAATTAGATATAATTTACAAATAATTTAACTATTATAAGGCAAAATAATAATAGTTGTTGGTATATAACAAAACTTCCAATTTTTTTACCTCTTTATAAACCATATGTCTTTTCCTAAAAATCACTTTTTTAATATGAACTGGCATTGAGTTCAAAATATTTTATCACATTCTGTAATTCATCCTCAAGCTATACTTATTATACTGGATATGAAGCATACATTTTTATAAAGAGGCATTCTTTCCTCCAAATCCAGCCCTAATTAAACCAGTGTTATTAATAGGGTCAAAATGAGGCCAATTTCCAGGCAACTGAAACTTGTTTATCTCTACCTCTTAGATAAATTTCTCAGCTTTTCATAAGGTGTTACACGTGCCACAGTGGTTTTGTGATAGTCTAAGTTAAATCAACAAACATTTATGAAAACATTTACAATGTGTTTGGCACTGTACTAAGACCTGGGAATTCAAAGAAAGAGGAGAAAATCAGTCTCTTCTGTTTGGGAGGTGACATTCTAATGAAGGACACCATACATGAACAACTATGTACAAAGATATACATGCATTGTAAACTTGAGGCAGTCTCAGAGGGAAGGGTGTAGCTTTGAGGAATATTGGAAAAAAGCCTTTTAGAGAAGATAAGATTTTATTAGATGAATTAGATCCACAGATGATCTGCAGGGGTTAATTCTTAGCATAAATCTCTTAACTCTACTGTTCCATTTATACTTACCTTTTGATTAGTACGTGTGCATGTATTTGTGAAGTTCACTTTGTTCCAACTCTCTCCATTCTGTAGACTATTCATATATTTTTCTCTTTGAGTTTTTGTTCTTTAAATGTTGGAATCAGTTTTACTCTGGTATTTTTATAGCTCCTTTCCCATGGTGCCATGTTCCAATTCTAAAGAAGGTGGAGGAGTTGTCCATGTTATTTTTAGGAACTGATAGCACATTCCTCCAAGGTAATGGGACACCATGAGGTGTACTCTTGCATATTACTTCCAATACTAATTAAACTGAATGTGAGAGTGAAAGCAGGTTGACATTGTTAAAGTAAATGACCCAATGCTTTAGTAATGAAGACACATCTAGACTGAAGTTTATTGTTTTAATTTTAATCTTGAAAAATTTGCACACTACTGAGTAGGTTGTTCTAAAACGCCCTGCAGTGCATCATTTCCAGTGAACTACAGTGCAGCACAATCATGCTATGCATGTAAAGCCATTGAAAAGAAGTTGTGCTTGGGGATGAGATAGTTTATTTATATGTGGAATGAATCAATAGAGTGCATTTATCCATTTCCGTTCATAATTTCCTCTTCTTAGTGGGGTTCCTCAGAGGGCAAAGATGTTGGGAGACTAAAATATGCTTCAGTTATGCCCCATAAACATGTTTATGAGGTTCAGTTCTCCTTTGATAGAATGTTCATTACTAAATGCTTTGAAAATGTACATGAAAGTGTTTTAAAAATAAAAGCGCTATCTAAATATTAGGCATCCTATAACCCAATTTGCCTCTGTAAAAAGACATGAAAACAATTTACTGAGGTGTGAAAGGGAGACCTATTTCCTTCATTCCTTCAGGGAGGAAATAAATTCTCCAGCCTATGTAAATGCAAGCTACTGCTTTAATCTACCAATTTCTCTCTATCTACTAGAAGCCCTCTCAATACTTTGTCCCTTCAATGCACTTTTCAAATGTGATCTCTTTTGTGATTATTTGTATCCATATTTTATACTCCTACAAAAGTATAAGTTCCTTGAGGGAAGGGCCTATATCTAATTTGTAATTGTATAACCCTCAGAATCTACCATAGTACTTACACAAAGCAGCTACTAAATAAATTTTTGTTGCCTTGAATTAAAGTCAGTTCAATATACATCTTGGAAAAATTGGACTTTTTCTCCCCATTGTAATAAATGGAGAATGATTTCTCTCTTTTATTTCCCTAGAAGGTTATATGTAAAAAGGGCTATTACTGCAGCCTTGACTCATGAGTTCTACACTGTAACATATTAGTATGTTGTCATTTATTATATATATATGTGTGTGTGTGTGTGTGTGTGTGTGTGTGTACATATAATCTATTCATCCATTCCTTCTAAACTATATGAAGTCAGTAATCTATGCTAATGGAAGTAAACAGTGGTCAGATGATCCCAAAATTGTATTTTAAATTTCAATGGATCTATGATCTCACTGATGTGAATATTCTTTACAGTAGTATAGATCACAACCCATCCAACCTTTCTCTTCATCTGCTTGATTCTTATCCACATTCTCCAGCAATCAGTTTCATTCTAGGTCTGTTTATGTTATATAGTTACTGATGCTTATTCTGGGTTTTATGATTCTGCTTAGATATAAATCTGCTTGATTATCTGGTTTTTAATAATAATTCAGATAACATGATAGAAACTCAGTGATTACTTCCTATAAGAAAGCCTAAAAAGTTGTTCAGCTTTCCAATGGTTGTCCTGCCCAAAATTTTCTCTACTGTCCTATCTGTGCTATGTATGAATGGAAAGCATCAACCTCTAGACTGGTGTAAAGTAGTTGTTTATGCTGTTTTCTCTCATGCTAACTATCCTATTTATCTTTTTGTCTATCTATATCTATCTAATCTATTATAAACCTATCTATATATCTATCATCAATCTTGTTTATCATTTATTTTTCCAACTATCTATTTAATTAGCTAGCTAGCTGCTTATTCAGGGGTAGGGAACCTGCATCCTCAAGGCTGCATGTGGTCCTCTAGGTCCTCAAGTGCAGTCAAACTTTGTATTTATTCAAAAGACTGCACTTGAGGACCTAGAGAGTGACCTTGAAGCGTCAGGCTCCCCACCCCTAAATTTAGTGACAGGATCAATGTTTGATCCATTTCAACTTTAATTATAGTTCAAATGACTAAGTTGAATAGGTTTACAAAACTACACCGATGGTAAACATTATTTCTCATCACTTTAACATATAGATAGGCCCTAAAGATACAGCTAG
Source organism: Notamacropus eugenii (assembly GCF_028372415.1). Taxonomy (NCBI): domain Eukaryota; kingdom Metazoa; phylum Chordata; class Mammalia; order Diprotodontia; family Macropodidae; genus Notamacropus; species Notamacropus eugenii. Next base: position 283,579,966 of record NC_092877.1, read on the forward strand.
GACAAGTTAGAATCATTTTGATGCTGTGCACATAGACATAGTGTTTATCTTAATGTCTTTCTGGCTCACACCTTCTCTTTGAACAAAGAAGCAATTAAATGTTTTGTTTTAAAAGGCCTTCTGTTACAGTTTCTACACAACTGAAGATAACATGTGATGAGAAAAGTAAACAAAGATGCTGATAATGTTAACAAATGGCATAAGTAAGTTATGTAGATACAGATTTCAACATGAACTAGACATGAAGAGTTGTTTTGGAAAAGCTATGATGAGACAGATGCAGAGTTGATTTGACCAAATATATATGTCATGATTGAAGCTATATGATTTTCTAACAAAACTGAGGAATGTGAGAAAAGGAAGAGACCTTAACGATAGATAATCTATTCCAAGCATGTCATTTTACAAATGAGAAAACTGAGATCCAAAGAGGCAAAGCTAATTGTCTGAAGTTATTTTGTATAAGTGGGGCAGCTAGATGGTGCAGTGGATAGAGTATTGGACCTAGAGTCAGAAAGGACTGAATTTATGAGTTCAAATCTGGCCTCAGATTTAGCCTACTAGCTACATAACCCTGGATAAGTCACTTAGTCCTGTTGGTCTCAGTTGCCTCATCTGTGAGATGAGCTGAAGAAGGAAATGGAAAACAACTCCATATTGTTTTCTGTATCTCTGACATGAAAACCCAAAGCTGGTCACAAAGAGATGGACATAACTAAAAAGCAACTGAACAACAAATATTTTATGTAGAGGATAGACTAGAATTCAGGTTTCCTGATACTTAGTCTAGTTCTCTAAAGACAAACCATTTTCATTAGAATTAGTAAATCCCAGAAATCTTTATTCCAAGCCCAAGATAAATGAAAATTGGGGGTGGGGAGGACAAAGAACAGGGAATTTGGGGTATTTCTTATAGTAGAGAAATACATTAACTTTTGAATGATTACTTCCAATGAGAGTCAGTGGGACATAGTGAATAAAGAGGAAGTCTTGAATCAAAGAGCTGGGTTCAAGTCATGTCTCTGACACATACTAGCTATGAAACCATGTTCAAATTCTTTAGCATCTCTTTGCCACAGACAGTTTTCTAAGTCAATGAATTAGAAAGTGGTTGTTGATCTTCATTGGTGGACGGTGTTTTCAAATTGAGAATTTCCTGTAACAATGAGATCAAATGTCTGGGAGAAAAAAATATTCCCTGGGTAAGCTGAGGGGCCCAGCATAGAGCATAAAGCAAAGAGGCAGGTCCTTCTACTCTCTATTTCAAGTGTCATCATTTCCTGTCCCCTTGGCTACTTTGGACATTTTACCCTGCTTCTCCCTATGTTTATTTTCCTGCCCACTTATTTTTCTTAAAATCTTATTATTCCTCTTCTGTGGTGAAACATGTCTAGCTTTATGATACTAAATGATTACTATTAAACATGGACAATTGTAGAAAAAAAATGGTACAAACTCAAATGAACCAGTAAAGGCTAAAAAGCAGATTTTATTATGTATGTTTGTGGAAGCCATTTGAGTGATTCTGCATAACGGTTTTAAAGGACTTTCAATAATGCTTCCTGCAGCTGTGCAGACTTTTAACTTTTAACTCTTCATTTAAAAATACATCTAAATATAAATCAAGCACTATACACTTCCAATTTAGCTGTTTCAATGGAAGGAGAAAGTTGAAAGCTGGAGCAGTCATGAGTAAGTGCTATAGAAAGCTGCAGCAGACAGTTACAATTTAAAACCAATCAAGTGGGCAGGGGAAGGGAAACACAGAACCTGAAAATAACTGGTAATCTTGAAAATAGTTTTAAATAATAGCCACTATAATAATGGTCATGGCTAATTAGGAACCTATGTGTCTCTCCTTTGGAGGAAGTATAGTTTTAAAAGTTAAGTGAAGGAGCCAAGGTGTAGATTCTTAATTCGGAAGTGGAATATGCTCACTGGACCTGATTTCCTCCATTGAGAGGGAACTAGTTCAGCACCTTTCTTGATATAAAAGTAAAGATCATCTCCAAGTTTGCTTGATTCATTCAGTCATGTGTTGCATCAAAAATAAAAATACTCTCATTTCTGACTTTAGTGGAGACTTAGTGAAAGGCTGGAGAAATAGGCATTCTCTATAAGGATGACAAAAATCCTCACTCTGTCAAGGAAATAAGAGAGAACACTGAAGAGAAATAATATGTTTCAAGCACGTTCCCTTTGGAGTTTTATGCATATAGGAGTATGAAGAAGCAAGAGTACTTCTACATTAGTGAAGAAATATTAAAGTGCTTTTTGTCTAACACCATTTAGGGGAATTACTGTCCAGTGTAACAACTAGTTCACCAACATTTGAAAGAGAGGAGGTAGTGTGGGAAATGATTCAAGAGCCTCCAAGGTAGGTATTAAAGGTGTTATTGTTTCCATTTTGAATATGAGAAAATTAGTGAGGAGTGATCTCAAAAGAGTTGTGACATAAAGAGGAGGTAGCTACCCACTGAGTAATGGTTTTAATTTTCTCACTAAAATGTCAGATAAGGTTCTCAGTTGGGAAGATGAGGACAAACATTTTGAAGGAAGTTTGAAGAGGGAAGAGTATATTCGGAATCATTATTGTAACAAGTAGGACAGAGGATCAGTCAAGCTTCTAAGAGTGAAAGGTTGTATTGAGGTTATAGTGAAGGCTCATTTGAGATAATATAAGTGGTGCAGTAGATAGAGAGCCAGGCCTAGAATCAGGAAGAGTCCTCTTCATGAGTTCAAATCTGGCGTCAGATATATGATGGCTATGTGACCATGGGCAAGTCACTTAACCTTGTTTGTCTCAGGTCATCATTTGGAAAATGAGCTGCAAAAGGAAATGGCAAACTAGTCTAGTATCTTTGCCAAGAAAACCCAAGTGAGATCACAAATGGTCAGAAATGACTGAAAAATGACTCATTTTTTTTTTTTTATAGTGGACTTAGTCAGCATGTCTGCATGACTTCTATTCTTAGCAGTACTTGAACAAGAGAAGAGGATTCAGAGAAAATCAGGAGTAGGGTTTGGCAGCACATTAATGACAAAAGGACAAGGGTGAAAGGCATTCATGTGTAGAAGGTTCTGGGTATTTGCACTGGTTCACTAAATGATTGAAATTGGAAAGGAAAGAGAACAAAGTCAGAACAGAGTGAAGGCCTAGGAAAGTATTAAGAAGAGGGCTTATAGGTCATAGTGAAGATGAAAAATAGGTTTAGAAAGAGATGGGATAAGGAAGAGATGGAATGATTCAATATTATGATAGAATAAAGAAATTTTAGAGTTCACAGTCATTGGAATGGAAAACGTGTGGGTGATAATGAGATCAAAGCCACAACCTTCCTTCTGTGTATCTGATGTAGAGTGAGAAAGAAAGTGATGAAAATTTAGTAGACTGAGTTACTGGGAAGTTAGGGTGTTTTAGAGAACATTGAAGTGCATCTTAATATTCTCTTATATGAGAGCAGCAGTTAGAAAGACTGTGAACCAGAAACTGAAATAATTAGAATAGAATAAGGATGTCTTTGTGATTTGTAAAAGTAGATAATAGCCACCAATACCTGGACTAGGTTATAAATTTAGTTAGAGTAACCTTAAAGGATTATCATCTTTAAGGACTTTAAAATTAAAGGATCTTAAATTGCTTTGTTAACAACAGATAAAGAATCTGAATGGGAAACATATAGTAGTCTGAATTCTTCTCCAGAACTATCTGAAAGATGTAAACACCCAATACTAGAATAAAGGCAGTGTTGTCAGGGAGATTGAATCATAGGGAATGCAGGATGATAGCAGAAACATGAGAAGAAGAGGTTTAAAATGAAGGGAAGTTTGTTTTTGTTTTTAATTACAAGATGTAAGTTCTCAAGGGTACAATGAAATGAAGTGCAAAAGTGTGAGAGTAGGGTGGATAAAGAAGAGAGATAAAGGGTAGAAAGGGTTTAGGAATGAGGTTTGCACATTGGTAATCAGAGATTCAGTATCACTGGCATTGAAAGAACAGGATGAATGGCAGTTTGCTAACTTTTTGGTAATGAGACATCCCTAGCATCCAAACATTAGCTACTTATACTCAGAACATAGGGAAAAGAGATCCAAGGAATTCTGCAAGACTTTTTTCCCAATAAATCAAATATTGTCAATCTACTATGTGTCAGGTACTTTTAACAGTAAATGAAATTGAAATCTGAATGGAGTGGAAGTTGCTCTACAGACTCAGAATATAAAATTTCAGTGTACCAACTTACAGCTGAACATGAATCCCCATCATATCATTCCTTAGAAGTACTTGTCAAGCCTGAGGGACAATTCATTTCAGAGATAGTCATTCAAATTTTCCCTTGCATTAATTATTTTGGAGTGGTTCTTCCTCCCCACCCCATATCCAACCTAAATCTCACTCCAGCTCCTATCCACCTATTACCTTTTATTTTGTTCTCCAAAATAAAGCAGAACAAGTCTAATCCCTCTTTTTTGTGCCAGTACTCTACTATTTGCAATCAGCTCTCCGGCTCTGTCCAAGCCCTTTTTCTCTTTAAACTAAACAGTCTCCGTTCCCAAGGTTCATCCCCCTCAAAAGTAGATAGAAATATTTATAGACCCTTGAGACTCCTATGTTGATCCTGAAGTTTGTTAATTTCTATGAAGATGTTATTGCATCCTCAATTATAAGCATCCTTCTTAAGTCTAAAGCATTATAGTACAATACTCTCCCTTTACACTACAGTTTTCCTTTGCTCTGAAATCACACATGTGATAAACCGCTTCAGTTCTAGTGGAGTGTGTCTTTTTAAAAGAGGGTTTCTTCTCTTTTTCTTGAATACCTATCCTCTTTATGGACACATCATGGACCCATAAGAAAAAATAGTTAAAGCTTTAATTTTAATATCTCCACAAAAGGAGGAGCCAAACTGTAGTAAGTGTATATTTTATATTAAGTTTAGGACAGATATTTCATTGCCTTCAGAAAAAATAAATGATAAACAGATGCATAAGAGTTTATTGACACAAACTCAATGTAGGATACAGTAACTTTGAGCTGTTATGTTCTCTCCAAAGTTTGAGACCTAACATCAGATCACAAAATGAGTTGCTCCATTGCTGAATGGACACATTGCATTTTACCTTGATTCTACACCTTCTCATCAATGCAGATTTCTTCTAGCAAGCCAGGCCAAGGGAAGACTATGTATCACTAGTCATTCCCTCTAATGCAATAGTTCTTTCTACCACCTATTAGCTTTGACCAAATGATCTATGATCTCTGACCTCTCAAACTTACGAGGATTATCACAAGCCTAAATTGTTTCAAGAACTATGTTCTGTCAACGACACTCAGGGAAGGGACACAAAACCTAAGTGGTAGTTAAGAATCAGAGACGCTATATCAGGCTCACCTAAGTGGGATATGTACTTTAGTGAACATTTGTTCACAAATGTCATATACTAAGGATGGAAGAATGGCACTGGCTACATCCCCATACTTACAGGCATTGGCTTAATTAGACCTAACACAATGTGTAAAAAAGAGAAGAGACTTAGAGGGCAGTCTCCCTATTTCTAAGAATTTGTGACCCAGTGGCTTTCCATGCCCATTGACCGGTAAGATGATTGCTTTCCATAGCACCTGGGTCTTCAGACTGGATTTGTTTTCCAGGTAATACCCAGGGTCCACGTTTAACAATCCATGTTATATATTTTAATCCAACCACCATTCCATAAATAAATCTTAATTACAAATTTGCCTTTATAGCTTCACTGCAGACTATGGTTAAAAAAAAATTGTATAAGGCAAGGTTGGGAAGCTTTTAATTATTCTGTTAGAGGACTGTGACTCATGTAAAGCCAAACAGGGAGGTTACAAAGAAATGGAAAACAATTAACATCCTTCATTTAACCCTACAAGAATGAAAGTCTTTTGTGAGAGACAGACAAAAAGAGGAGAGAGAGAGAGAGAAGGAGAGAGAGAGAGAGAGAGAGAGAGAGAGAGAGAGAGAGAGAGAGAGAGAGAGAGAGAAGGAGAGAGAGAGAGAGAGAGAGAGAGAGAGAGAGAGAGAGAGAGAGAGAGAGAGAGAGAGAGATGGAGATGGAGAGGGAGAGAGAGAGGCAGAGGGAGAGGGAGAGGGAGAGAGAGAGCATTGAACTCACCTGATTTTAGAAGAAAAATATTCAATAAAAATAAAACTAATACCAAAAAATTGCTTAAGGTCTAATTTGTTGACAGTTATTAGGGGGAAAGTGGATGAAGGAAGAGAAACATGTGGAGAAGGTGTAGCAGTGAGGTTACAGAGGAAGAAGAAAATAAAGAAAAGTTCTGTCTTTCCTGAAGTGCACATACATATAGACACTCTCCTGTCACATTCCTCACCTACTGTTATTGCTCTTTGGAAAATAAGTGTATTCTTGAGCAGCTTGACCTCTGTTCATGGTTCTTGAACAACTCTTTTCCTTTAGTTTTCGTTAGTCTTAGTTCCAAATGGAGTATCAGCAACACTTCATTGTGACTGAGGAGAGCAGTAAAGGATGTGTTTTCTGGACTTCAGTACTTCAGTACACTCTTTCACCCGGTAGGATATACTCATAGGGTACACAGTACCAAAAGGCCAGGAGAAATGAGTGTAGCCTAGCAATTAATCTGGTACCGAGACTTAAGGTTCTTTCAACTTTAGGTACTAGTATACATGGAATGTTATGAAATGCTTTTGCATTAGTGAAATACAAAATTATAATGTGATTACAATCATTATTCTTTCACAATAAGCCTGTGATGTGGTAAAAGTAAATAAAAATAGGCATTGGTAATTTTGCTTGTGGCAAAAGGATAACCTTTGCATGGTTTATGAAGCTGAATAGCTATCTTTTGAGACACATTTAGAAATATGGGATTTTTTCTTAAAATTCTATTACTGTTGCTCGGGCTTTTCTACTTTTAATTTGTTATCCTATACTTCTATGTATCCAATAGTGGTAATTTGAAATATTAGCTTCTTCTGTGAACTCATAAATTATACTTTGAAACATACAATGATTGGATAGAGGAAAAAATAGTGATCTGAAACAGGAGGTCATTGCAGACATCCTGCAGCAATTGTAAAACCACGTAATTACACATATCAAGAGACCAACTTTTACACAATTAAGCATATTAAGATAAAGCAAGGGTCTGTTTCTCTGTTGGAGGGATACTACAAGATTATAGTTCTAGTAATCTAATGAGCCTGGATTAAGCACAAGTTGTAAGGGCAAGGAATTCATCTTTTTGGCTACTTTCATCTCCATTTTGTGATATGTGCATGTGAGACCTGTAATTGATGTAAGAAAAGCTAAATTGGTGTATACCAGAACATTTCTATCTTAATCATTTTTAAGAAAATCAATTGAATCTAAATTACAAAGTGATTCATATAGAATTATATCTAATGTCCACTTTCGAATTATTGCAATGAATACCAATAAATTTAAAACTCATTAGATCCATTCTCTTCAAATATTTCTAGGGCAAAAGAGAATGAGAGTGTAAAGAAAGTTAAGCAAATGTGATATATCTTTTATGACAGCTATTTTAGCAAAATTATGCATGTTATATGTATATATGTACATATTTATACATAATATAAATGTATATATGTAAACAAGAGAACCCTTGAAGATTGAAATAAATATTTTACATATGACATTCTTTGTTTTTAAAGTTTCTGGGTGTCTAAGCTCACTCCTTTCTTATTCTATTGTTTAATGTTTCAAGCATTGATATTTGAGTACATAGTCATGGGGAAAATCTTCAAGTTTAGCTGATAAGATACTCCCTTTGTGAAGATATGGTGTAAACCATATCAGAAAAGACAGCAGCAACTTCTGTTTTTCTGCCCTGTGTCACTCATGGTTAAATAACAGAGCACTGTCAGTGTGATCACTTTGAAAGATGTCTTACCTCCATTCCTCCCCACCTCCCATTCTTACCCTCTCCCCTTCAACCTCAGTCCTGGATTTCTTTTTGTAATTGCAATTCTTTGCAAGGTCATGATACGACAACCTGTAAAGGAGAAAATTGTTTCCAGCAATAGGATGTGAAAATAATAGAGCACATGGAAAACAATGTTTGGGCAAAAGCTGGCTAGGATGAAGAATCTTTCATTGTGCTTGATGTTAACTGAAGCCTTTGGTGTAGAAATTTATTTTCGAGGAAAGGAATTTGTTTAATGAGACTGGAAGCTGCTCTGAAGCAGAGATTTAGTTCCTTTTCCCCCCAGAAGTATTAAGAGAACTGGATGAAGAAAGAGCTCATATGACAAGCTTATGCAAATGTGAAACAAAAATGCAGTTAGATAGCTCCCAAGACATTTTGGCTTTAGGGGTGTCTGGACCATGTTAGTGAGCTACTTTGCTCCTGGCTTGCTGGATTCTGTACCTCCCCTTCACTCTCCTATTCCTCTAGCCTAGGGAAGTAACTCACTACCACGTGAGGTAAGGTAATGAGAGCATCCCACTATGAACTTCTATATTTAAAGCTTCACTCAGAATTGGGACTATTTTGGTGAAATTTGCTCATGGCTTAGCTAAGCCTGGGAAATTTTTCTCTACAGTTTATCAATCTGCATTAAAAGAAAAAAAAGGGTTGGGAGGTCATAACTGTTAACTAGGAAGATTAGTAAGATTAGTTTTAATTGTAAATGGATAGTCAGAAAGTGTATTGATTGATTTCACTAGCATTTTAGGTATCTTTTGGGTTAGAGTCAGGCAGATATCAAAGAATCACAAAATTTCAGATTTGAATGAGACCTCAGTGGCCATGGAATCCAGCCTATTACCTCTGTACCCACGCCCTTCCAAATGCTACAACAGAATACCCAAGAAGTAGTCATCTAGCCTTTAATAGAAACAGTATAATATTTTATAACATGAATTGATCAAGTTGTTAATATCATATTTAAAATCAAACCTCAGTTTGCATCTTTGTAGCATCTACTTAATACTCTTCATTCTGCAGAAACAAAAGAATATTGATGGTAATTATGATAATTAACAACAACAACAACAGTAATAACATTTATATAGCACTTTCTGACTGTCAGTTTCTCCTGCATTATAGTTACTGAAATTCTTCTAGGCAGGCATTATAACTCCTTGAGTTTTTTCTTTGGACTGAACATATCTAGTTCCAATATATTTGTGGTATGAATTCAAGGCTTCTTACCATCCTTGTTGCCCTCCTTTGTATGACTGTTAACTTATTAATGTGCTTCCTACACAGTAGTATCCAGAACTGAGCAAAATATTTCATAAGCGCCATGGTCAGGGTCGAGTAAAAGAATTTATCACTTCCATATTCCTAAAAGCAATGTCTCTCCTAATACAACCCAAGATCCTATTAGTTTACAATCCCAGGTATTTGTTGATCAAATTGCTATCTAGCTATTCACCCTCTGTCTTTACTTCTTGTAAAATCTATTTTGACTTGTATTTATATTTCATCTTCTTAGATTCAGCCCAATAGGCAATTCTTTGCCATTTTGTATTACTTGTAAATTTCCTAAAAACATCATCTACACTGTATCAAAGTCATTGATTAAAAAACAAAAACAAAAAAAAATGTTAAACAGCAAAAGGCTAAGAATTGCTCCCAGGAACATTCTACTGGGGATATTATTTTAAGGTAATACTGAATCATTAAGAAATTCTGGACAAAAGTTCAACCATTCCACCAGTTTCAGATCTACCTAAGTAAACGTTTCTCTATTCCATGCCTCTATATTTTCCACTTTATTACTGCATCCTGGACCATCTCCAGTCATCCTGATTAATATCTGGACACTGGACCCAGATGGTTCTGGAGGAGAAAGGGAGGCTGGTGACTTTGCACAGCCATCTCTCATTCAAATCAAAGTCAATTTCAAGTCACTCTCCTCTTTTAGAACAAAGGAAAAAAACCACACACACACACACACACACACACATACACACACACACACACACAGTCACTATCTGGGAGAACCTAATACTTTAACCTTAATTTTATTTGCTATATTTAGCTTGTTAGACTTCCTAAAAGTTTTAATGCTTTTTATTTTCTAATTCAAGACCTTTTATGGAAGCATCAATGTCTGCCTGAGTTTTAGGTCAAACTTATAGGTGGGTCTGAATTATACAAGGTATCACCAAATTCTCTAATTCTATTTTTAGGGTCCTGATCTGTGAATCCATTAGGATAGGTAATACTCAATGAGGAAATATAAATCAGCAACTGCTTTGTAATTTATAATCTTAGTTGCCTGGGTACTGAGTTGAGTGACTTGCCTAGGGCCAGAAAGTCACTATTTGTCAGAGGGGGATATAGAACCAAGATCTTTATGATTCCAAAGTCAGCTCCATCCAGTGTACCAGTCTATCATTTGGTTGGGTTTAGACTTACAAAAAGTTTTCCCATATCCGAATCACATGACTTAAAATAATGTAACCTCAATAAATATCTTTGGTAAAATACAAATAGATCATTTAAAAAGCAGTTATTTAGTTTCCTTGGAAGTGTGGCTAATTCATGGAATTTTCAGGGTTGTTGTTGTTATTGTTTTAGACTGGGGAGATTTTGCCAAATGAAATGTTTATTCCTTAATCATTTGGATGAAAGATCTTTAGATAGCATTTGGAAGTACTCCCCAAGTGCTTGCTACTGGATCAGTATTTTATAAGTCATAAATTCTGTAGGTAGCACTATTCAAGCTTAATTAGATTAAAAATTTACAGGACTGTCACAGTAAGATAACTGACCCTTTAATTAGTCCTTATAGAGTAAAAGATTTGGTTTGCATTTGGTTTGTTTACATACCACCAGAGATCATTCTCCTCCTTAAACATATCTTGAAAATAAAGAACTTATGTGCAAATCTGGGCTACCTCTATGAAGCAAAGGTACCAAATTCCCAGGCTATGAGGGATATGAGTTGAAAACATAAGAACCCTACCTTTTCCTCCTTTTCCCACAGATCTTCATCTAAAAATTCACCCAAAAAGCACCAAATGTCATTTTGTTCTCTGAAAAAATCTGCATTCGTTGTTGTCCTTTGAATCTGAAGAGGACTGAAATGACATCATTAGGTCAGGGTCAGGGTACAATATGTTCATGCTTGGCTGATCAGACCAGTACAAGGTCAGAAGGCTGTATCATAAGTCAAGCACAAAAAGTTCATGTGACCATTTCTAGTGGGAATGTCTCCTAAATTTCACATATCACATTTCCTTCAAGATACTGAAATTCTGCTTTTCTCATTGAATACAGCTCCTTCTTTAATGTGGGTATGCTTTGCTGAGTAATCATGTGTCAGTGTCTCTTCTGTCTCATAATCAAATCTGAAGTTCTTCAGAGAAACCTTGAGAGTGACTGCCTTGTGTCATTTCCTCTGACTTTGATATGAGTACTTGCCTTGTGCGTCCTCCATAAAATAGTGTTTTAAGTAAATATTCCTTTGGCATTTGAACAATATGGTCAGCTCTTCAAAGTTTCACTCTCTGAAGTAGAGTGAGTGCTCATCAGTTTAGCTTGAGAAAGGACAGAATCTTTCCAAGACAATTCAAATGGAAGTGATTTAATTTCCTAGAATAGTGCATGCTATTCAGATTTCAGAGGCATGCAACAATAAAGTTAGCACAACAGTATAGTCCTTCAGGTTAGTAGGCAGCCTGATAGCTCTTCTCCTCACACACTTGTCTTTAGAGTCTCCCAAACACTGAGCTAGGTCTGACAATGTGCTCATCAACTTCATCATGCATGTGTACATCCCTGGCTAAAGTAAGGGAATTTATGCACAATATTCAGAATGTCTCCAAGGGAGTATATGAGTGCTTAAGAAAGACACCTCAGGTGTGAGATCAGCCTTTTCTGAGTGTCCACCTGCCACCCAAACTCAAGTGTGGCTCCATTTACATTGGACTGTATCACAAGCTAACTAGGTGTAATAATAATTAGCATTCTTAATGTCATGCAAACAGTATGCACTTTGAATCAATGTTGATTGAATTGAAATTCTGTGAGTGAGAGTTACTGTGATATTGTGGCATAACTTCTTTTTTACCTTTCCAGGGAATGTAGGATGGTACAGTGGCTCAGGAGTTCAAATGATCTGGGATCAAATCTTACCTCTGATATTCCTTGAGTAACCCTGGGAAAGTCACTTAAACTTCCCAGGTCTCACTTTCCTCATCTCTAAAATGAGGGAATTGGATCAGGTATACTGTGAGAGTTCTTCAAGCTCTAGATTTATGACCATGCAAAGTGAATTTAGCATTTGTTAAAAACTTACTGTGTGAATAAAGGTAAAAAGCTGGAGCAGAATATATTTGCTTCACCTAAAGAGAAAAAAATCAGAGTAGCAATCCTGATCTTAGGCAAAGCAAAAGCAAAAATAGATCTAATTAAAAATTATGAGGAACATCTTCCTAAAAGACACCACAGAAAATGGAGTGATATCATTACTAAAGATATATGGACCAAGAGGTATAGCATCCAGATTTTTAGAGAAGTTAAAAGTGTTACAGGAAGAAATAGATAACAAAATAATAGTAGCAGGGGGACTGCAACCTCCCTCTCTCAGAACTAGATAAATCCAAACACAAAATAAATCAGAAAGAAGTTAAGGGAGTGAATAGCATTTTAGAAAACTTAGATATGATAGAATTCTGGAGAAAGGTAAGTGGGTATAGAAATGAATATACATTTTCTCAGCAGTACATGGAACCTACACAAATATTCACCACATATAGGGCATAAAAACTTCACAATCCAATTCAGAAAAGCAGAAATATTAAATACATATCTATCAGATCATGATGCAATAAAAATCATGTGTAATAAAGGGACATGGAAAAATAAACCAAAAATTAATTGTGAACTAAATAATCTAATCCTAAAGAATGAGTGAGTCAAACATCAGATCATAGAAACAATAAATAATTTCATTAAAGAGATTGACAATAATAAGACAACATGCCAAAACTTATGGGTTGCAGCCAAACAGTTCTTAGGCGAAATTTTATATCTCTAAATGCTTTCATGAATAAAATAGAGAAAGAATACAGTGATGAATTGGATATACAACTAAAAAAACTAGAAAAAGAATAAATCAAAAAATCACCAAAGAAATAATTAATATTTACAAAAATCAGAGGAGAAATTAATAAAATTGAAAGTTAAAAAAATCTATTGAACTAATAAATAAAACTAAAAATTGGTTTAAAAAAACAATAGAATAGATAAAGCTTTGGCTAATTTGAAATAAAAAAAGAAATAAGAAAATAGATTTCAAGCACCCAAAATGAAAAAGATCGATTTTTCACCAATGAAGAGGAAAGTAAAACCATAATTAGAAGGTATTTTGCCCAATTTTATGCCAATAAATCTGACAATCTAAGTGAAATGGATAAGTACATACAAAAATAAAAATTGCTTTGATTACAGAAGAGAGAATAAGATATTCAAATAACCTCATTTTAGGAAAAAGAAATTTGTCAAGTCATAAATGAATTCTCTAAGAAAATATCTACAGGGCCAGATGGATTTACAAGTGAATTCTACAAAACATTTAAAGAACAATTAATTCTAACATTACATAAACTGTTTGGAAAAATACTCAAAGAAGAAGTCCTTCCAAGTTCTTTTTGTGACACAAATTGGTGCTGATTCCTAAGGCAGGAAAAGTCAAAATAAAGAAAGAAAATGATAGAAGTACTTTCCCTAATGAATATTGATGCAAACATTTAGACTAAAATATTAGCAAAGGGATTGTAGAAATCTATCACTATGATAATACACTCTGACCAGTTGAGATTCATACCAGCAATGCAGGACTGATTCAATATTAAGAAAACTATCGGTATAATCCACCATAGCAATAACAAAACTAGCAAGAATCATATGATTATCTCAATACATGCAGAATAAAGCTTTTTGACACCCATTCCTTATTAAAAACTCTAGAGCGCATAACAATAAATGGAGAATTCCTTAAAGGATAAGCATCTATCTAAAACCATCTGCAAGCCCTTTATGCAATGGGAATAAGGTAGAAGCTTTCCCAGTAAGATCAGAGGTGAAATAAAGATGTGCATTATCACCATTGTAACTAGAAATGTTAGCTTTAGCAATAAGAGAAGACAAAGAAGTAGGAAATGAGGAAACAAAATTATCTCTCTTTGCAAATGATATCATGGTATTCTTAGAAAACCCTAAAGAATCAACTGGAAAACTATTTGAAATGATTAACAACTTTAGCAAAGTTGCAGGATATAAAATAAACCTAAATCATAAACATTTCTATATATTACTAACAATTCACAGCAGCAAGAGATAGAAAGAGAAATTCCATTTAAAGTAAATGTAGACAATATAAAGCATATGCTAGTTTAACTGCCAAGACAAACCTAGGAACTATATGAACACAATCCCAAAACACTTTTCATACAAATAAAGTCAAATGTAAATAATTGAAAAAATATCATTTTTCATAAGTAGACCAAGCTAATATAATAAAAATAACAATTCTACCTAAATTACTTTACCTATTCAGTGCCATACTAATTGAAATGTCAAAAATTATTCTATAGAGCTAGAAAAAGTAATAACAAAATGCATCTATAAGAGCAAAAGTCCAAAGAAATTAATGAAAAAAATGCAAAGGAAGGTGATCTAACCATAATAGATATAAAAGTATATTTTAAAGCAGCAATCATCAAAATTACTTGGTAGTGGCCAATAGAGTGGGCTAGATCAGTGGAATAGATTAAGTAAACAAGACACAGGGATCAATGACTTATAATGTCATATAGACCTAAAGACTGTAGCTTCTGGAATAAGAACTCATTGTTTGATGAAAACTGGAAAATGTGGCAGAAACTAGGCACAGATCAGCATCTTACACCATACACCAAGAAAAGGTCAAAATGGGTACATGATTTTGATATAAAGGGTGATACCATAAGTCAATTAGGAAAGCAATGAATAGTACATCTGTCAGATCTAAGGAAAAGGTAAGGCTTTATGACCAAACAAAAAATAGAAACATAATGAAAAGCAAAATGGATAATTTTGATTACATTAAATTTATTTTTCTCATAAATGAAGCCAATATATCCAATATAAGAAGGGAAGTAGAAAACCCAGGAAACAATATATACTGTCAGTGTGTCTGATAAAGACTTCATTTCTAAAACAAATGGAAAGCTGAGTCAAATTCACATCAATACAAGTCATTCCCCAAATGATAAATGGTCAAAGGATATGACAAGGCAATTTTGAGAGGAAGAAATTAAAGTATCTATAATCATATAAAAAAATGCTTCACTTCACTATTTACTAGAGAAATTCAAATTAAAACAACTCTTAGGTACCATCTTACACTGAGATTAGCTAATATGAGGAAAAAGGAAAATGACAGATGTTGGAAAAGACGTGGAAACTTTGGAACACTAATACATTGTTTGTGGAGTTATGAACTGATCCAATCATTCTGGAAAGCAATTTGAACTATATCAAAAGGTCTATAAAACAATGCATACCCTTTGATCCAGCAATAACACTACTAGTCTGTATCCCAAAGAAGTCATAAAAAGGTGGAAGGACACATATGTACAAAAATATTTATAGCAGCTCTTTTGTGGTGGCAAAGAATTGAAAATTAAGAAGGGATGCCCACCAATCAGAGATTAACTGAACAAGTTGTGCTGTATGAATGTAATGGAATTCTATTTTGCTATAAGAAACGATGAGCAGGTGGGTTTCAGAAAAAAAAAAAAACTTGGAAAAACTTATATGATCTGATTCTGAGCAAAGTGAAGACAACTAGGAGAGCATTGTACCCAGTAACAGCAACAATATGTGATGTTCAACTTTGATGGACTTTTAGCTTTTCTCAGCAATACAATGATTTAAGAGTTCTAAAAGACTCAAGACAAAAAAAATGCTATCCACATCCAAAGAAAGAACTGTGGAGTCTGAACACAGATCAAAGCATGCTATTTTGCCTTTTTGTTTTGTTCTTTCTCATAGTTTTTTTTTCCCTTCTGTTCTGATTCTTCTTTCTCAAGATTACTAATGTGGAAATATGTTTAATATGATTGTATAGGTATAGTTTATATAAGATTACTTGTCATCTTCAGAAAGGGGTAGGGGAGGGAGAGAGAAAGAAAAAATGAAACTCAAAATCTTATAAAAGTGAAGATTGAAAACTCTCTTGGCATGTAATTGGAAAAAAATAAGTAATATCAAGTGCAAAAAAATTTTAAAAACTTACTGAGTGCCAAGCTCCTGTCAATTTATAAAATTAATTATGCGGAGAAGATTTCATAAAATCCACAGACCAAAATTCATCTTCCACTGAGGTCTGCAATACTTTCTTTTGTGTTAAAATTCTCCTTATTCATGAACATACTCTTAAAATGAAAATATACATCAGCTAATCCTTAATTGTAGAAATGAATTCATTCATTCACTTGTACTCTTTAATTTTGTTACCATCCAAGACATTCTGGCTTCTCTCCCTTTCTAGATGCTTTTTTTTATGCTTTGAAGCCCTTTCCAGAATGAATGAGTAAATAATGAATGTTGTGAACTTAACCTTTGAGAAAGTGAACACTGATAAGGGTGTGGTAGGATAAAGGAAGAAAAAGGCACCAAAGATAAGCTTTAACTAGCACTAGCTACATAAGGCTGGCTCTGGAGACAAGACAAAACAAAACTGTATTATCCTGGATTTTCTACTTTTTATAAATTGATCTCATCTAGATAAGCAGTAGCTTTTGTACATGCAGCTATAAATACAGTCTGTGAGAGTTTTGCCCTCATTTATACACTGTAAATTTTCCTGTTCTCTGTTTCCAAACAATGAAAACAAGCTAGTTATTAGTAAATTAATAGAATAATTTGTAGGATATGTTTATATTTAGCTTCCAAAATCATTTTTTAGGTGTAAGATGGGAGGAGAAAGCCTAAATATGCTTTCATCTTTATCACTCAATCATAATTTATATGTCACTTTCTCTTTTAACCCAGTGTCTACTTGACAGCTGAGATCCTGGATAGAGTTGAACAACTTGACCAAACACTAGTGTGTCAATATCTACTGGAAATTCTTCAGCTGCTTCTCTTACGAAGCAAATTTCTCTCCATTGTCTTTATGGAATATGATCTTTTGTTTTCCTTGGGAACACTGACAAAATGTTTTTGGTCCATTACTTTCCTGCTATAAGAGATGGCTTTACTCCCAAAACAAGAACAGAAAGAGCTAGATTTTTTCTCTCTCACCCATGGTAACAACAAAAATACTTGCCAAGGTATAAAATAGGAAATACAGACATAATTCAAATATAAGGAAATCATATTAAAATGCCATTTTTTCAGATTGCAGGTTGATTTATGATATGGGTTTTTCCTCTGATGCCATCAAATAGAATTTGAGCTTTGTTTGTAATCAGAGAATAGAAATTACCTTCCATGATACGAGTGTACATGACTTAAGAGAAGAAAATTCCACAGAGGAACGAATCAACTCAAGGGAAATCAGAGTGTGAGACACGGATATAGCTATATTCTCTAGACATTACTCTCTAACAACAGAGACTTTTAAAGTGAATATGCCCCTTTCCCCTATAGATTTCATCAATGTTAAGATCAGTACCAGAATGTCTGTCCCTGAGGGAAATTTAGAGTTTAGGGAAATCATACTGTACATTCTCCTTAACTTTCTACTGGTTGTTTAATAAAAGTAGTTGTTACAATAAACAACATAGATAGCCTTCAAGGGAATCTACATCCCAAACATGCAATCTGAGAGATTTATGTGGTAGAGCGTAAAAATAAAAAATAAAAGCAACATGCCCCTAAAAGATGTAAATTCAGAATCAGAGCACCTGGTTATGAATACTAGTTCTTCCACTTATTCTCTAGGGGACCTTGGGCAAATTTTTTATACTCTCTAGTTTCCCTATATATAAAATAAGCAGGTTGGAAAAAATTGTCTCCAAGGGCCCTCCCAAACTTGATAGGATTATAGATTTGCCTTACAGATTTACAGTAGGTATTCAAGACAGAGGAAATATTTCTTGTTATTGCTGAATCACATACATACATACATACATACACACACAAACACACCCATGAGTTCAAATGCTAGACAATTACTATCTATGTTACCATACTATGTTACTACTTAAACCTGCTTGCCTCAGTTTTCTGATCTATAAAAATGAGTAGGAGAAGTAAATGACAAATTACTCCATTATCTTTACCAGAAAAACCCCAAAAGTGATAACAAAGAGTTTGACAGAACTGAAATAACCTCAAAACCTGAAAAAAATTCTTCATATATATATATATACACACATATATGTACACACATATACATATGTGTACATATATACATACATAGACAGACAGACAGATAGACAGAAAGATAGACAGACAGACAGACAGACAGACAGATAGACAGACAGACAGACAGACAGACAGACAGACAGACAGACAGACAGATAGATAGATAGATAGATAGATAGATAGATAGATAGATAGATAGATGGATAGATGGATAGATGGATAGATGGATAGATGGATGGATGGATGGATGGATGGATGGATGGATGGATGGATAGATAGATAGATAGATAGATAGATAGATAGATAGATAGATAGATAGATAGATAGATAGATAGTACAAGTTGAAAGCCACCAGTCTTTACTCTTTCACCCCTATCTACCTAGAAATACAATAAGAAAACCTCCTTGGCTTCAGTGTTTCCAAGAGAACCAAACACTGCCCTGCCTTACTCCTCTGCTTTACTTTATCCTAAGGAGAATTTTGAGTGTTTGAAATTTGGAAAAGTAAGTTAAGATGACGCATTATTTCTTCTATTGACATCATGAGTTTCCCTTCTGCATATACTTTAAGAGTAGAAGGAAACAATTGAGGTCATTTTATCCAGTGGCATCAAATTGAAACAGATTTCTGCTGGTAATATATTAACTGAGAAAACCATAAATTAACATTATCTATGTTTTGTTTCATTTTCATTTATTTTGTTAAACCTTTACAAGCAGTTTTCTTTTAATTTGTTATAGTCAGCTCTGAGTTAACAGCTGTGGTCTAATCCAACTTCATCAATCTGTTATTTTACTGATGAGGGACCTGGGGCCAAAGTCATTAAAGGACTTGCTATGTTTACTAGAGCACCCTATATATTGTACTGAATATGTTATCTGGTTCATTATTTGGAGATCTGAGCCTAAATGGCTTTGAAAATCAAATTCATATGTTCCTTCCTGTGGAAAAAAAATGATTTATACATCTGTGCCCCATCTTGCTCTTTTACTATAATATAATGTGAATACATACCCATGTATTTTCAGGAATTGGCTCATTTATATCAGTGTTTTTCTCATTTTCCTCTTTGATAACTATATTTGTGAAGACAGCAACTAGATTGGCTGTTGGGTTTTTTTTTTTAATTTCACTTTGGGCTCTGTTTTTCTTTCCATCAAGATATGTTCCTCAGGAGACAGAGAGATGGGTGTGGGGTAGGGACTTTAGATAGAATGTATTAAATTGTTATTGTTTGAATATGATTCAATTTTCATAATTAATAGTATATGGCAGGTCATTCAGACTGATTACCTTCAGTGCTCCTTTATGTCACCAGAGAGCATGAAGTCCTTCTTCCTGTACTTGTGATTCTATTAATTCATATCAGCCTCTGTCAGGTTTTCATTAGCACCAGTCTAGAATTTCTAAGGTGCTATCACACTCAAAGATTATTTGTTTCTATATTTCTGAGTTTTGTGAAAGAATTAGATTTATTTGTTTATTCCAAAAAGGAAAAATAAACAACCTAAAACAAGTGAGAGGGAATTAAATGTAGGCATGTTCTGCTACAATATAAAACTATCCTGTATCTAGGCATGTAGATTACCTTTTAGATAGAGGGCTGGATATAGAGGAAAGAAGACCCGAGCTCTAATCCTGCCTCAGATACTAAATAGCTCTGTGACCCTAGGGAAGTCACTTAATCTCAAGTAGCCTAAGTTTCCACATCTATAAAATGGGAATAAAAATTCCAACCTCATAGGACTGATGTGAAATCAAAGTAAGATAATAGACGTTTAGTGCTTTGTGAGACTTAAAGTACTATGTAATTGCTAACCAGTAGTATCACTAGTTTTCTTGGGTTTATAAAGGTTATAAAAATAAAACACAAACTTTGTTACTTTCTACTGGATTAGAAAGATTCTGAGTATCCAATGATGTTTATGCTTTGAAGACCAAGTCTCAAAAGCTCACTTCTAGGTTGACCAAGAGTAATGGCATTTTTAGGTCCCATGAAAACCCCTAACACCATCAAGTTGAAAAGGGTTGTCATCTACATTGCTTAAGCAATACTTACACAGATGAAATCAAATCCGTGAAATATAAGGAACTTGTAGAAATTTTGCTTTTCACTTGTTTTCAGTCACTTTTCAGTCTTTGTAACCTCATTTGGGGTTTTCTTGGTCAAGATACTGGAGTGTTTTGCCATTTCCTTCTTCAAATCATTTTTCAGATAAGGAACTGCAGCAAATGGACTTAAGTGATTTGCCCAGGGTTATACTACTAGGAAGTGTCTGAAGCTATGTTTGAACTCTAGTCCTCCTGACTCCTAGTCTGACACTCTATCCACTGTACCACCTAGGTGGCCCCTACAACAACAAGAACTTTCAAAAATTGAATCAATTGATTTGTTATGCTGTGAGTTTTTTCATGGAGGTGTTCAAAGGTAGGCTGGATCACCAGTTGTCTGAAGAGAATCATGGTAGATGAGAAAGAATACGAGGACTGACCAGAGTCAAAAGATTTGATTTGGAGTCTTGACTGCTTTTGTAGAAATTGCAGACTCTTTGAACCTCAGTTTTCAATAGTGCTGCAAGAGAAAGTTGGATTTCCTTCAGAAAACCTGCATTCAAATTATGGCTCTGGATTCTATTTCCTAGAGCAAGGTGATGGAGTAAGCAGGAAATCACTGTGGCATATTTACCTCTAAACAACCATAAGATAATGCCCCAGAACAAATTCTGGATCAGCAGAGCAGGAAGAAATATGGGGTGGAAGACTTTTAGCCAAAGGTCTGTCTCATATGGGCAAAAAGGGAGCCCATTCTAGGACCATCAGCAAACCAGCAGGAGATCCTGAGCCCCCATGTGGTGGAGCAGGCAAACACCAATGAGCCCCCCCCCCCCCCCATTTGCCTTAGTATAGTCAAAGGAACTGGCATACTACAGCTCTGAGAACAACCATGTGCTGCAGGATAATCCTGGGCAAAAAGTAGTCAAATCTCCATGTGTTTCAACACAGCACAGGGCAAAGAGACATCTTCCAGTGGCCAGACATCTACATGCTTCATTGTAGCCCAAGGAAATACAGAAAAACCCCAGTGAGCCTCAGTACATGACAGACACCAGCACTAAGATGCCACCTCAGCATTAGGTAAGCTGATAGACCCTAACAGCCTCCAGCAGCATCAGCCAATCCCCAAACCACTCCCCTTAGCACAACATCAGATATAAGGATGCACCATGGAACTCTGGGTAGCATTAGCCTACACCAAGTAAACAGTCAGGGCTTGCAACCACTGGCCCTAAAAGCCTGAGACAGAGCCCCTTTCACCTGGGGAGCAAAGATCAAATTTTAAAGAAAGAAAAAAGATTTAAAAAATCTGACTATAGAAAGTTTTAATGGTGACAGGGAAGACTACGACACAAACTCAGAAGAGTATAACTCTGTCAAAACACCTATGGACAAAACCCCAGGAAAAATTGAAAATGGTCTCAAGCTCAGAAAAAATTTATGAAAGAATACAGAAAGGAGCTTAAAAATAGCACGAGAAGAGTCTGGCTCTGGCCACTGCACTGCCTGACTCTCTTCCTCTTCCTCATTGTCCTCAGTGGGTTGTGGGGACTTCTCACCATGGCCATTAGTTATGTCAGATGCTAGAAGTTATGATCAGTGTAGGGGTGATCAGTAAAGCTATTTCTATGGCAATCTAAACAACCAAAGCTATGGACAGACACCACAAAGTTATTCTGGCTATGGGGAAATGGTTGATTCCTCTTACGGACAGAACTATGACAGCTACACAAGTTGTGGACAGAGTCGCTCAGTTATTCACAGTCCTACAGTGGTTATGAAAATCAAAAGCAGAGTTCATATGGCCAACAATCTTATAATAACCAGGGAGAGCAAAACATGTACTCATTGGGAGGCCAAGATGAAATGGCGCCTTCATAAGACTAGTCAGCCTGTGGTCAACAAGATTCATATGACCAGCAGTCAGGCTATGACCAACACCAGTCAAATTATGATCAGCAGCAATAGTCTTTATCAAAATCAGCAGTGCTATCATTCACAAAGGGAAAGTGACTGCCACTATATACAAGATGACTGTCATGACGTGAGTAGGTATGGATAACAGAGGATATGTGGGTCACAGGGAGGTGGTAGAGGACATGAGGGATATGACAAGGATGGAAGAGGTCCTATGACAGGATCAAGTGGTGGTGACCATGGTGGCTTCAAAAATCTTGGTGGCCACAAGTATTATGAACCAAAAACAGATGCTGACTCAGAGTCTGCTCATTCAGATAACAACACAATCTTTTTTCAAGGACTTGGAGAAGGGGTATCAACTGATCAAGTTGGGAATTCTTTAAGAAAACAGGAATTATTAAGACAAATAAGAAGAGAGGCGAACCGATATTAATCTTTATATAGATAAGGACATGAACAAATGAAAAGGAGAGGCAACAGTGTCATTTGATGACCCTTCTTGAGCTAAAACTGCAATTGACTGATTTGATGGAAAATAATTCCATGGCAACATCATCAAAGCATCTTTTGCCACTAGAAGAACCAAGTTCCTGGGAGTTGAGGTGAGTGAAGAGGTTCATGTGGAGAGTATAGAGGACATGGAGACTTTCAGAGTAGAGTTAGAGACCCTAAAAGTGATGAGTGGGTTTGTCCCAGTCCATCTTGTGGAAATATGAACTTTGTCCAGAGGAATTCTTGTAATCAGTGTAATGAACTCAGACCAGAGTATTATTGTCCTGCAAGAGGGGATTTCCAGGGGAGAGGCTAAGGTGGCAAGAGGTGTTATAGAGGCCAGGTGGCAGAGACCAAGGAGGTAGTGGCTATGAAGGTGACTAGAGTGTTGGCAGTGGCTACAGGGGTGACTGAAGTGGTGACAACAGGGGTGACTTAATTGGCTATGGTAGCAGTTACAGAGATGACCTAAGTGGTGGTGGTGGTGGCTATGGTGGTGACTGAAGTGGCAGCAACTATGGTAGAGACTGAGGTGGTGGCTATGGTGGAGACCAAGGAGATGGTTATGGTGGCAAAATGGGAGGCAGAAATAACTACAGAAATAATCAGCATAATTGACCATACTGATGACCATCTTGATTGTTCTTTTGCCTCTGACATGTTCGATAGTGAAGTTGCCAGAGTTCTGCCTGCTTCTGGCCTCTTCTCCAGTAGTGGAATGAAGTGACATTTGTATTTTTATTTTGGTGGAAGGGATGGGGCAGTTTTTCTTTCAGAAATTTCTTTTAGAAATTTCTTTTAGAAATTCCCCTTTTTAATTTCCTAACTTTCTTCCCAGCTCTTGAACAATTTGTGAAGCTGAATACATTGTAAAGTTTTTCTAAAATGGAAAGTGCTTTTTAGTAATGCAATGAAGATTGCTGTGTGTGTGTGTGTGTGTGTGTGTGTGTGTGTGTGTGTAATAAAATAACTAGAGGTAGAAGAAAAATTTGAAAAGAAATGAGAGGAGGCAAAAGAAATATGAAAAGAGAGGTAACAGCTTGGAAAAACTGCTTTAAAAGTAGAATTGGCCAAATGGAAAAGGAGATACAAAAATCTACTGAAGAAAATAACTCCTTACAGGGTACAATTGGTCAAATGGAAAAGAAAGTACAAAAGCTAATTGAAGAAAACACCTTGAAAGTTAAAATTGGGCAAGTGGAAGCAAGTGACTCTATGAGACATCAAAAATCAAACAAATTCCAAAGAATGAACAAATGGAAGAAAAGTGAATACCTCATAAGGAAAACAACTGACCCAGAAATTAGATCCAGAAGAAACAATATAAGAGTCATTGGACTACCTGAAAGCCATAATCAAAAGGAGGATCTGGATATCTTTGAAGAAATTATCACAGATAGTACAGACAGAAGGAATATGCATAGACAGAGGATGTGGGTATAAGGTAAATTTGAGGGAATGATATAAAAACTCTAATGCATGAGAAAGAGAAGTACAATGGGTGCAGAAGGAAGGGAGAGGTAGATTGGGGTAAATTATTTCACATGAAGAGATACAAAGACCTACTACAGTGGAGGGAAAATGGGTAAGGAGACTCATTTGAACCTTCTTATCATCATTATTGGTTCAAAAAGGCTATAATATACCCAATCAGTTGAGTATAGACATCCATCTTGCCCAATAGGGAAATAGAAGGGGATAAAAATGTTATAATCAAATATAAGAAGTCAGAAATATTAAATGTATTATTTTCTCATCAGAATGCAATAAAATTACATTCAAAAGATCAGTAGAAATGCATATTAAAGTTAATTGGAAACCAAATTATCTAATACTAAAGAATAAGTGGGTCAAAGAAAAAATCGTAGAAACAATAATTTCATTAAAGAGAATGGTAACAATGAGACAACATACTGAAAGTTATGGGATGCAATTAAAGCAATATTTAGGGGAAATTTCATTTCTCTAAGTTCTTATATCAACAACTATAATATATATGTAATTATAATGTATAATAATATAATATATAGTATAATAAACAGATTAATCACCTGGGCATGAAACTAAAAAACTAGAAAAAGAATTAAATTTCCCCAACTGACCACCAAATAAGAAATCCTGAAAACAAAGGTGACATTAACAAAATTTTAAAAAAGACTAGCTAATAAATAAATCTAAAAGCTCTTTCATAAAAAAAAAAAACCCAATAAGATACATAAGTCATTGGTTAACTTAATTAAAATAAGGAAGACAACAAAACATCCAGAATCAATAATGCAAAGGGTGAAATCACCACCAATGAAGAAGTTAAAGCCATCATTAGGAAACATTTTGCTGAATTATATTTCAATAATCTGAAAATCTGAGAGAAATGTATAAATATTTACAAAACTACAAGTTATCTAGATCAACAGATCAGAAAACAGAATGCCCAAATAACCCCATCTTAGGAAAAGAAATTGAACAGGTCATTAATGAACTTCCTAGGGAAAAAAATCTCCAGGGCCAGTTGGGTTCATGAGTGAATGCTACCAAACATTTTAAAAACAATTAATGCTAATAATATATAAACTATTTAGAAAAATAAGTGGAAAAGGAGTCCTACAAAACTCCTTTTACTACACAAATATGGTGTTTATTCCTAAACCAGGAAGAGCTAAAACAGAAAAATAAAAGTATAGACCAATTTCCCTAATGAATATTGATGCAAACATTTTAAACAAAATACTAGCAAGACTATTACAGCAATATATCATAAGAATTATACACTATGAGGTGAGATTTATACCAGGAATACATGATTGGCTCAATATAAGGAAAACTATCAACATAATTGATCATATCAATAACAAAATCAGCAGATGATCTGATGGTATACTTAGAAAACCCTAGAGCATCAACTAAAAAAAAAATACTTGAAATAATTAAGAACTTTAGTGAAGTTGCAGGATATAAGACAAATCCATATACATCATCAACATTTCTTTATCGAAGTAATAAAGTCCAGCAGCAAGAGACAGAAAGATAAATTCCATCTAAAATAACTGAAAAAATATAATATCCTAACAGTACTTGAATTTTCTGGAGGTCTTTTTAGTCTGTTTTTTTATTTCACAACTGACTAATGTGCATTTTTCATATGGCAGCATATGTATAAACTATATCAAATTTCCTGCCATTTTCAGAAGAGGGGAAGACACAAAGAAAGGGAGAAAAATTTGGAATTCAAAATCTTTTAAAAGCAGATGTCAAAAAATTTCTTGACTTGTAAGTGGGAAAAAATATAAGACTTAAGCGTAAAAAGAACATATTCTAGCCCTGTCATTTATTGGCTGCGTGACCTTGAATAAATCATGATCTCTCTACACTCATTTTCATCTGTAAAATGGAGTGGCTGGAATAGATGACCTCTAGAGTTCTTCAGATTTGAAGTTAATAAGCCTTTGAAAAGTTATATTTATGCAACTTTAACACTAGTTTTGTTTTTAAAAGTGTTTTGTTAACTTTGAATCTCTATAACTTTAAAGGTATACACACATATATACATACATCCACATACCAATGATTGTGTTCATTAGAAAATTTAGTTTTTCAGTCAGAGATTGAACTCTAAGACCTTCTAAAGCCTCTTCTGACTTTAAACTACTATGAAATACTTTCTTCTTTTCTACCTATTGAAGTTCCATTGTGCAAACCTAACAAGCTTGACAGAGAAAAGTAAGATGAAAATTTTGGTATATATTCAGGTGCTCTCATGAAAAATTGCATGAAATAGTTTAATTTTTTAAAGATCAAAACTTCAATGGAATGTGATTAGAAGAAAAAGGGTAAGGAAATAGTTGAGATTTTAAATTTAATTCCCACAAATCACATTGGCTTTCTTAGTAACTGACATCTTACTAATAGAATGTTCCTTGACTAATAGAAGATGAAGATTTTAGCAGTTTTAGAAAAAAAAAAAGAGATACCCCCATGGGGCTCTGATTCACAGGCTCAATGCTGAAAGGGTGATAAAATTTCAAAGTAAAAAAAATAAAAAGAAAAAAGTGCCAAATATTTTTTATTGAAAGAAAAAAAATATATATGATAGTTTCCTTTTCTATTATAATGGAATGAAAGCTAAAGGGGGGGTATAAATAAAAGTAATGGAAACAAAAGAGATTAAAATGAGATGGTTAGGAAATATTTACATAAAATGTTTAGATTAATTGTTTAGAATCTAATTTAATTATCTGATAAAATGGGCCAGAGGGAAGGCAAGGTTTAATCTAATGCTGAGCAAGGCTCTTGAAGTTGCTGTTATAGAGTTATTTTGATTTTTATTTCCCAGTGATGGGAAATAACTTTGACCCTGATGGAATATTTTGGTATTGTCTCATTTCCTATTCTTTATGCCACATTCTAATTTGTCCTATGTGTATTAAAATCATGTCCTTGGTTATTACGGAAATATTTAATAAGTTAAAGGGACTATACATACATACATATATGTATATAAACATATATGTGTATATATATAGATGCATATATACATATATGTATGTATATCCCATTTTCACTTAACTTAGAAATTTAAAGTCTGTTTCTATATTCCCTGCAATGATAGTGTAAACTAGTTAATAAAAAAATGAATCCCCATCTTTGGCCTCCCCTCTACTACTAAACTTTTTTTAGAAAGATGTCTCTACACAATGACTTCACTTTCTCATTTAGAATTTACGTAACTATTTCCAATTGTTCTTCCATCCCTCCCCTTAAGAGTTTATTGAAACTGCTATCCTCTCATGTATTTATCAATGACCTAATTTCTATATCTAATATTATTTTTCCAATATTCATTCTCCTTGTTGTGCATTAAATATTTGCCTCTTTTAGCTACTGCCTCATACTAAGTTCTTATCTATTCTCTTCATGGACACAAACTCTCTTATTTCTCTGATTATCTTTCTGATCACTTTGTCTATCTTAGAATCTTTTTCTGTTTCTTCACCATCCTTTCTCTTTGATATATATACGCCCCACATAGAAAACATCCCTTCTCTTTCATGTGTATGCCCCCCACCCTTGGCAATCTAATTCATTCCATTTACTTAAACTAGTAGTCCTATGCACATATGTTCCAGATCTACATCTCTAAACTGATACTTAGATTTACATATAAAACTGCCTATGAGATATCTCACTTGGATTAAAATATATAAATTTCATCTAAATTTCAGTCTCTCCAAGACCACTTTTGATAGCATTCTCACAAACTATTCCCTTCTCATGACATTACAATCTGTGTTAATGGTCTTGGCATTCACCAGATCTGCTATGTTTTAAAACTTAATGTTTTCTTTGAGTTTTTCATTTTATCTATCAAACTCAATGAATTACCAAAGTTTTATTGAAGTCAACTCCACAATTCAATTCAATAAGCATTTATTCATATATTCTTATGTTCAAAGAATTGTTCTGGGCATGCAGATTAAAAGACAAACAATAAATAAATAAATAAATAAATAAATAAATATGTATGTATATATCCCTATTCTAAAGGAGATTTCATGTTACTGAGAAAGATAGCATGTATATACATGAATAAATATAAATTATATAAAAATTAATCACAAATAAATGTGAAGAAGAGAAAGGGAATTATAACTGGAGGCATGAGGAATGTCTTTTATGTAGGAGAAAGCACTTGAATTTAACCTTGTTAGAAGGTAGCAATTCAAAGAGAAAGAGATGCATGGAGAGAATTTATTTAATGGGGGATAGCACTGTAAACATAGATATTTTGAGTAGAGGAAGAGCAAATAAGACAGTTTTTCTGGAAATAATACAGCAAAAATGGGTAAAACGTGAAATCATTTAAAAAATATGTTGGAACCAAAGTACTAATGTCTTAAAATTTAAATCATGGTAGTTTATATTCTATCCTATATGAAATATGGAAAAAAACTGAAGATTTTTGAGTAAAAGAATGATATGCTTTAAGAAAATCAATTCTGTAGTTGTGTGAAAAGTGAATTAGAAAGGGGGAAGACTGAAAAAAGGAAAACTAATGAAAAAACTATTGCAATAGTCTAGGGAAAGGATGATGACGAGCAAGGACTCACAGGAAAGGCCTGTGTATATGAAGGGAAGGTTACAGATTCAAGAGCTGATATGGAGATAGAATCAGCAAAATTTGGCAACTAATTGGATATGGGTTGAGAGGAAAGGTGAGAGAAAGTAAAGAGCCAGGGAAAACTCAAAGATTGTGAACTTTGATGACTAAAATAACTATGGACACAGGGAGAAATGAAGGCATTTTGAAGAAGGTTGAAGATGGGAGAGAATGACACTGGTTCTGTTTTAGAAGTATTGAAACTGAAATGCTTAAGGGCTTAAGATGTCTTATAGCCTTAAGTTAGGTTACAGGCTTAAGATGCTAAAGGTAGCAGATATTTATGAAAGAGTGAATCTAAGGATGAAGGGAAGGGGAGAAAGAGAGAGAAAGATAGATAGATAGATAGAGAGAGAGAGAGAGAGAGAGAGAGAGAGAGAGAGAGAGAGAGAGAGAGAGAGAGAGAGAGAGAGAGAGAGATGGACTTGGGAATCAAATGCATAGAGATGAAAACTGAACCCATGGCAACTGATGGATTTCTTTTTTAAATAAGGAATAGAGAGAAGATAAAGGAGGCTCATGAGAGAGCCATATAGTCCTGGGAACTACTGTGGTAAAGATATAGGGAGAGGAACATTGATAAATCTGCAAAGGCAACAAAAGTCATGACCAAAGTAGTAGGAAAACCTAATAAAATATTAGCAAAATGATTGCAGCAATTAATCACGAGAACAATACAATGTGATCAGGCAGGATTTATACCAATAATGCAGGGCTGGCTCAGTATTAGAAAAACTATCAACATAATAGATCATATCAACAACAAGACTAACAGAAAACATATGATAATCTCAATGGATGCAGAAAAAAGTATGACAAAATACAGCACTCATTCCTATAAAAGAACCAACAACTAGAGAGAATAGGAATAAATGATGCATTCCTTAAAATGATAAGTAGCATCTACCTAAAACCTTTAACAAGCATCATATGTAATGGGAATAAGTGACATGCCTTTCCAGTAAGATCAAGGGTGAAACAAGGATGTCCATTATCACCACTCTTACTCAGTATGGTTCTAGAAATGTAAGTTTAAGCAATAAGAGAAGAAAAAATAAATTGAAGGAATTTGGATAGACAAAGAAAAAATTAAGTTATCACTCTATTTGAAATAATAAACAACTTTAGTGAAGTTGCAGGATATAAAATCAATCCAAAAATCATCTACATTTCTATATACTACTAACAAATCTCAGCAGCAAGAGATAGAAACAGAAATTCCATTTAAAATTACTGTAGGCATTATAAAATACTTGGGAGTCTAGCTGCCAAAACAAAACCAGGAACTATATGAACACAATTACTAAACATATTTCACACAAATAAAGTCAGATCTAAATGATTGGAAAAATGTCAACCGCTCATGGATAAGCAAAGGTTATATAATAACAATGACAACTCTACTGAAATTAATTTGCTTATTCAATGCCATACCAACTAAACTACCAAAAAAATTTTATAGAGCTAGAAAAAAATATCAAAACTCATCTCAAAGAAGAAAAGGTCCAGAATATCAAGGGAATTAATGAAAAGAAATGCTAAGGAAGGTGTCCTAAACATACAAGACCATAAATTGTACTGCAAAGCCACAATCATCAAAAATGCTTGATACTGGTTAAGATAAAGAGGGGGAGATCAGTGGGTTAGGTTAGGTATACAAGACGCAGAAGTCCATGATTAGAGCAATCTATTGCTTGCTATACTGTTTGATGAAGCTAAAAATCCCAGCTTCTGATACAAGAACTTAACATTTGACAAAAACTGTTGTGAAAACTGGAAAATAATACGGCAGAAACTAGGTATAGACCAATATCTGACACTATATACCAAAATAAAGTTCAAATGGGCACACAATTTAGGCATAAAGCCTAACACTATAAAGAAATCAGGATAGCATGGAGTAATTTTTCAATCAGATTTATGGAGAATGGAAGAGTTTATGACCAACCAAAAGACAGAAAACATTATGAAATGCAAAATGGATAATTTTGATTACACTGAACTAAAAAGTGTTTGCACAAGCAATGCCAATGCAACCAAGATTAGGAGGGACACGGAAAACTGGGAAATAATTTTTGTTGTCTAAGATAAGGGCCTCACTTTTAAAACAAAAAGAGAACTGAATTAAATTTACAAGAATACAAGTCATTTCCCAACTGATAAATGGTCAAAAGATATGAACAGGCATTTTCCAGAGGAAGAAATTAAAGCTATCTATAGTCTTATGAAAAAAATGCTCTGATTCACTTTTGATTAGAGAGAAGCGAATCAAAACAACTCTGAGATACCACATCACATCTATAAGATTGGTTAACATGACAAGACAGGAAAATGGTAAATGTTGAAGAAGATGTGAGAAGTTGCAACACTGTTCATTGTTAGTGGCTCTGTGAGCCGTGAACTGATCCAACTATTTTGGATAGCAGTTTGGAACTACGCCCAAAGTGCTATCAAAATGTATACACCCTTTAACCCAGCAATAGTACTTCTAGGGTTGTATCCAAAAGAGGTCATAAAAATGGGAAGAGGACCCACATGTACAACAATATTTGTAGTATGTCTTTTTGCAGCGGCCAAGAACTTGAAATAAAGGGAATGCCCATTAACTGGGGAATGGCTGTCCAACTTGTGGAATATGAATATAATGGAGCACTACTGTACTATAAGAAATGACAAGCAGTCAGACTTTAGAAATACCTAGATAGACTTATATGAAATTGATGCTGAGTGAAGTAAGCAGAACTAGGAGAATATTGTACACAGTAACAGCTATAGTGTGCAAGGACGGTTTTTGATAGACTTAGTCTTTCACTGAAATGCAAGGATCTAAAACATTTCCAAAGGACTCATGATTCAAAATGTCATTCACATACAGAGAAAGAAATAGGGATTTTGAACACAGAATGAAGCAGACTCTTTTCTCTTTTGTTATGTTTCATTTTGTTTAGTTTTACTCATGCTTTTTCACATTCACTTTAATTTTTCTATGTAACGTGATTATGTGAAAATGTTTTTAATAAGTATGTAGATGTAGAGCTCATATAAGATTGCATCCTGTCTTGGGGAGGGAGGGGAGAAATTTTAAAACTTATGGAAGCTATTACTGAAAATTGGAAATAAATAAATAAATAAATTTGGAGGGGAAAAAAAAAGAAATGATGAGCAGGTAGACTTCAGGAAAACCTGGAAAGACTTATACGAACTGATGTTGAGTGAAGTCAGCAGAACCAGGAGAACATTACACCGTAACAGCCATAGTGTGTGAGGACTGATTTTGATAGACTTAGCCCTTCTTACCAGTGCAACGACCTAAAAAGGTTTCCAAAGGACTCATGATGCAAAATGCCATCCACATCCAGAGAAAGAACTATGGAGTTAAAACATAGAATGAAGCAGACTGTTTTCTTTTTTGCTATGCTTTACTGTGTTTTGTTTTATTTTTCTCATGGTTTTTCCCATTTGTTATAATTTCTCTATACAATGTGACTGGTGTGTAAATGTATTTAATAGGAATGTATGTGTAGATTATAAGATTGCATACTGTCTTGGGGGGAGGGAGTGAGGGAAAATTTTAAACTTATGGAAGTGAATATTGAAAACTGAAAACAAATAAATTTATAAATTAGAAAAAAATAATATAAATTCAAAAAAGTAGTGCTTCAGTTAGGGTGTAAAATGAAAATCATTATAATCAATTTTTCAAATAATTTTTTTAGTTATACTGGCGAAAAATTGTGAATACCCTTTGACTCAGCAATATTGCTTCTAGGTCTGTATTCCAAAGAGATCATAATAAAGGAAAAGGACCCACATGTACAAAAATATTTATAGTAGCTCTTTTTTGGGGTGGCCAAGAAATGGAAATAGAAGGAATGCCCATCAATTGGGGAATGACTGAACAAGTTGTGGTATATTGTTCTGTAAGAAATGAGAAACAGGCAAGTTTCAGAAATACCTGGATAAACTTATATGAACTGATGCTGAGTGAAGTGAGCAGAACCAGGAGAGCATTGTACACTGCAATAGGCACCGTGTGCAATGACTGCTTTTGATAGACTTAGTTTAGCCTTTCTTAGCATTGGAAGGACCTAAAACAATTCAAAAGGATTCATGATAGAAAATACCATCCATATCCAGGGAAAGAACTATGGAGACAGAATGTAGAGGGAAGAAGACTATTCTCTTTTTTGTGTTGTTTTGTTTGGTTTTCTTTCTCACTGTTTCTTCCATTTATTATATTTCTTCTAAGCAACATGACTAATGTGAACATGTGTTTAACAGGATTATATTGTAGAACCTATATCAGATCACATGATTCCTTGGAGAGGGAGGGTAGAAGGAGGGGGAGAAAAATTAAAATTTAAGAAAGTGGGTTTGGAAAGCTAAAATTAAATTAGCTAACAAAAATGAAGAAAAAGTAGGAAAACCTATAGGAAAAATCAATGCCATATGAAATCCCGAGAGAATAAAATGATAAGGAGATAGGGATAGTAAGAAGAATGAGAACTGTGAAAAGGACATTTTGCTATGTGGTTAAGAGATTGTTGGTACTACTAGAGAATGAAGTTTTAGTCACATGGTAATGTTGTAAACCCAACTGTAACAAGTTAAGAAATGATTGGAAGCTTTCATGATCAAAGACTTCTATATTGGTAAAGTAAGAGAAGTCAGTGTTCTTCTGAGAATGAATGGGGATAAGAAAGATGGTATAAGTAGTTTGAACAAAAGGTTTACACAAAAGAACTTGAGAAAGGGCAAGGCAAAGAGAAAAAAATCAAACATCCCAAATGAGTGAGGAGCCTGCTAATTCATAGTCTACATAGTTGTGAGCTCAAGTAGCATTCAGTAGAATCAAGAAAAATGGAGAAAGTATATGGTTTGGTTAATTCAGGAAAGAATTTTTAAAGGAAAGTGTAACAAAATAAAAGGGGCAGGAGGGACTGAAGGATAGTTTAAATAGTTAACTAGACTATGAAAATTTTGTAGGAAAGAAAAGTAAAACCAAAGCAATGGAAATGAACTGGGAAAATAGAATGGGATGAAATGACTAGAAGCTGCAATGAGTACAGAGGATAGGTTTTGTAGTGATAGGGGTGAAATGGAAGGATAAAAATTTATGTCTAGATAGGAGAATTCCAGTGTTCTGGACATATGGGTCATGATGCAATCAAGGGTAAGTCTTTCCCTCTCTATGTCTCAGGTGGGATAAAGGTGAATATTATAGAAAGAGGTTGATGAATTGGGAAAATGATTTGTTGAACACCAACGTGATTATTAAAGTCCCAATGTATAAGCGCATCAGTTTGAATGGAAAAGAAAACTGTAGACCAACAATTCATCACCTAGTGGAAGAAGGGAAAATAAACTGGGAGCTGGAAGAAAGAATTTTTTTTTGCTTTGTCACCTTTCAAATCTGTTTTACAGGTGCTGGAGGAAAAAGAAGTCAATTGTCAAACCATTTTATTAGCAATGACGGCTGAGTCCCTCCCCGCTCATTTAAATTTTGATTGGATTTTTTTCTTCTTTTCCACTTCTCTGCTAGGTAGATGGCAGTGGAGAAGACTAGTGCACACATTCTTAACTGGTTAGAATGACTTGATGATGAGAGGTTGGGGATATGATTATGGAAGGTGAAGAAATTGATTTACTGGAATTTACTGGATATACTTTATTTGATTACAGGATTTACTTGAATTGACTGGATTCCCATTTATAGGAATGGGAACATTTCTTCTCATCAAGTGTATTTTGCCTAGCTTCAATGATGTTTGTATTTTTATCCCTTGGTATCTCTCATTCTCTGATCCTAGACTATTTTGAGAGTTTAGGTGGTCTGGTAGTCATGTCTTTGTACCAGAGGTTGGATATCAAAAGGCGTTATATCCAGTCCATTGCTGGTTATGGGTATGATTTACTTACCATCTCTGGTTTGTGTCCTCTCCTCTTTACTTCTACTGACATGATTTTACTATTGACTTTTTACTATCTACCTGAAATATTGCAATGCCACTTCTATCCCTTATTCCACCTAATGTACCATTCTTCTTGCCATTTCTTGAATAATTGTCTTTATGCATGTCAGTTCTCTGCTCAGAAATCATCATGGATCCTTGTTTATAAAGTGAAGTTTAAATTTCTTTGCCTAAGTTTTGAAACCCTTCATAATTTGTGATCACTTTGCATTCCATGTCATATGTCATCTTTCTTCTCTCTGATATGCTCTGATAATTTAGACAAGTCCTTGTACCCCAAACACATTCATATCTTGATTCTTTCCCTCCTCCCTTGTATCTCTAAAATATTTTTTAACTTCTCTAATACATTTATAATGTGTGTCATGGTTATCTGTGTTTGTCTATGCAAGGAAGTGTGTCTTAACTAAAATTTTTGCCTCCTAGATTGAGCATAGTATTCTGTCCATGACAGAAACATAACTCATATTTGTTTTATGAATAATATGTTAATGAGATCACATATTAATTTAATTTTCCTCCTCTCTTGTTACTTTTCCTACTTCATTGGGTGGTGTCACTATTTATTTGGCTTCTCAAACAAACAAAAAAAAAGTCTCCATATAATCTTAATGTCATCAATTTCTTATTCATCTAATGTGATATGCTCAATCTCTTGAGAGATCTTGCCACATACTCATTAGGAGAATTCCCTATATGTATGTTATCTTACTTGAGCACCCTGGAGTGAGTTACTTATCCTCTCTCTATGATACCTTCCATACCTGCACAGCAAGGGGACAGCATTAGATGATTTCTGAGATACTTTTTTATTGTACATCTATGACCTTCTGATGCAGAGCATTTTTCCAGTACTTTCAGTGATGTTTTGTGAAAGAGGGATTCAACTTATTTTGTGAGATCTAAAATAGCATTCCTAGGAGTCATCAGCCTAACTTGCAGTTGCAAATTTAATGATGTGAAGCAAAATATCCTGAAAAAAATCAATCTCAGAATGTAATGAACTACTTATAAATGTTGCAGATTCCCTTTCACCTCATTGTATATCTTTAGACAAAAATCTGTTTCACTTTTTGGTGGGGAGGTAATTTAATAGAGTGCTGGTTAGGTATGGGTTGGACTAAATGGTCTTGGAGATTTTTTTTATCTCTAGGGTTCTATGATTCTTTTAAACATTCTAGACTTAGACTCTGAATATTTCCTAGTTGATGTGTTGCAACCTTCTGACTTCATCCTTTAGTACTACTCCTCTTGGCTATCTCAAATGCCCTTTATAGCTTATTCTTCTTATCACTTATCATTATTATTTAATTATACTCTCTTCTTGTTCCCTAAACTTACAACTCTCCTGTGGTTTCCCACTATGTAATAACATATCAAGCTATATTAATAGTTAGAACTCACATTTTTATAAGATTTTAAGATTTGCAAAGCACCTGACATACATGATTTTAATTGACGTTCATAACAATCCAATAAGATAACTGCTACTACTTTCATTTTATGGATGAGAAAAATGAAAGTATGAGAGGTTAAGTAACCTGCAAATAGCCACACACTTACTAAGTATCTGAGGTAAGACTTGAATTCATTGTTTCCAAAATCCAAGTCCAGCTTTCTTTCAACACTGAAATCCTGCTTTATAGGATCATAGATTTAGAGTAGGAAAGGATCTTAGCATCCTTCTAGTCCCAGACCTTTCTTTTAGATAGAAGAAATAAAAAAGATCTAAGTTACTTGCTGCAGGTCCCCCAGATAGTAGGTTGTGGAGTCAGGATTGAAAGCAAGGTCCTTGACTGCAAACTTGGTAATTCTTTCTCCTTGACTTCACTGCATCCTTAACTGCTTGGATTTAACCAGTATTTCAAATGGCTTCCCCTAACTGCTTTGATCTATCCTTTGATTGGGTTACGTCTTGAGGTACAAACTAGTAGAGGACAATAAGTTAAAAATTATTTGCATTTTATGTAACCTGATTCAAGTACCAACTGAAGAGGGAGAATAGGAAAGTTCCCTAGCACTGCTCCACTCCCTCTCAGAAAACATCTATAAACTCCCAAATCTGAGTGTATTCTAAATATAAATGTTCCTCCCAGCTTTGATTTGCATTGAAGGATTCAAATTCACTGGTGAGCATCCATATGCACACAAGGAATTTTTAGATGCCTTCTATCAGTGACATTCAGGGCCTAGTGGCAATGGTCCTTCCATGTAATGAACAAATGCAGGTGCTTAATGGTCCTTCAAGTTCAACCCACATAAGGGGAAAGTGTATGTTTCTCACACACTTCATCCTTGTCATGCTCATGGTATTCATGAGATCCTGACGGAACATTTTGTGCCCCCAACTGTCAAGGTCAATTAAGCCAATGGCCCTTCTGATGCTTTGACCCGACCCTGCTCTCTTAGTACTTCCTCTCTGCCTCAGTCCATATATGGCCGGGAAAAAAAAAGGGCAACATTGGCCAGAGTGACATATCAGAATTGTTGCAGGGCAGAGGCCACATGAAGATACTATTATAGCTGCAAGAGGTGAATAAATTAGAATGCATTCAGAGGAGAGTCACAAAAAGATCGACAAGCTGAAAAATAGAACTTAGGCAGAAAGACTTAAGGGATTTAAATAATTTAGCTTTCAGGGATAAAAACTAAAGTTGAATTTAATAATGGTCTTCAAACACAATATGTCTTACAGAGGCTGGTGCATGAATGGCCTCCATTATTAGTAAAAACAAGAGAAAATTGTTTTGGCAGAGAAATGTCAGTTATATAATCTCTTTTCCTTGTAAGTAACTATTTGTCTAGAGTTGCCTAAGTATGATACTGACTAGGACTAGAAAACTTATGGACAAAAGAGTCTTCAGAGACCTGTTCTAAATTCATGATTTGGTTGACTCATCTAAATGACCATGCAAGGCAGCAAAAACCTCATTATATTAATTTTGTCATTAATATTGAAATGTCCCTGTAAAACAGACTGAGCTCCTCTTTCCATCAGGTTACCAAATTATACCTCAGTTATGTAGTAATAGACTAGCTGATAGACAGGGATTAAGGATAGGGAGTAGATGTGATTTTATCAGTTTAGAAACTGATGCAGATCAGCATCTCTGAAGTCTATCTATGTAGGTCAGCAACTCTGGGGATTATAGTCTTAGTTCCTAGAAACTGAGAGCTTAAGGGCCTTGCCCAGGATCACATAGTAAACTCATATATG
Source organism: Notamacropus eugenii (assembly GCF_028372415.1). Taxonomy (NCBI): domain Eukaryota; kingdom Metazoa; phylum Chordata; class Mammalia; order Diprotodontia; family Macropodidae; genus Notamacropus; species Notamacropus eugenii. The sequence continues at coordinate 283,618,129 of NC_092877.1, forward strand.
CACACACATATGTGTGTATGTAGATGTATACACATACATATACATATATGTATATATATACATATGTGTGTATGTAAATGTGCATATGTCCATCTGTACTTTCTAGATAGGCAGAAATAGACAGACAGATAGATAGATAGACAGACAGACAGACGGATAGATAGATAGATAGATAGATAGATAGATAGATAGATAGATAGATAGATAGATAGATAATGTCTTCCAAGGTTCAAGGTCAGCTCTCTCTCCACTTAATCATGTTGCCAATATGACTTTGTTAAGAGGATTCAAAACTCACCGACAAATATGATTACAAGAAATTTTTGAAGGAAGCACAAATTGATGCAGGACTAGTTAGCTGTAACTGCTTTTAGTTGCACTGGGAATCCTAAAGCTTTAATATTTCTAGAAGAGTAATAAAACAAACTTCTGAAGACCCAGGTGAGACCTGCAATCTGCTATCATTTCCAAGAACATATGCTTTGGGGTGGACTGATGTTATCAAGCCTAACGGCCTCTTGTTTCTCTGCTTTGTCTCAGCTTTGGCTTCCACTGCTCTATTGTAGGGCAGTGTAAATGGTTGACTTGTTTAAAGTGCTTAATTACTCATGAGGTGGCCATTACCAATACAAACTGTCTACTGTAGGCACAGACAGTGATTGTGTCCCAGCTGATGGTACAATGCTAAATAAGACGTGATTACTGTACAATGCCTTTCAATGCTGTTCATTTGCATGTGTGAATAAGTCTGTGGGGACCGGATTTTACAGCTATTGCTCTATGTAGGCTCTTTGATAATGCATTAGGAAACCCTGTGCCATCGCTTTTCTTCTCATCAGAATAGAGGATGTTTGAGAGCTTCTGACACTTTGGATGGCATGCTTTGCACCTGTGAGCTTTTCGTGGCCCATTGCGTATTAGATGGATACATTTAACTTTACTTTCAGCTCATTATTGAATTCTTGATATCTGCGAGTGATGTTACTATTTGTGTATTCTAGTTATTTGGGAAAAACTGAAAATGTGTGAAGAAAAGAAGAAGATGAATGTATCACAGGTTATTATAATGTGATTAGAGACATCCCTAATGCTTCTTTCTATAGGTTAATATTTTAAAATTCCATTTCATTAATGCATTTGCTTCTTTCTTAAGCAGGGCCGGGAATTGGATTGAGTTTTGTCTACACAGTGACAAGTAGTCAGTTCAGACTGTTTCTATACAGAGCTGACTGTCTGATTGATTGACCTGTCAATTCAGTCAGTCAACCGGTTTTAACTTATCCCTCCACCCCGGACCCAAACCGGCCAGTTATTTAAGTGAGTTTTAAAAAAATCAACAAGTTGTCTTGGTACCATATATACATAGCCTCCAGGAAAACAAAAATGGAGGGAAATTTGTATTTTATAGACCCAGTAGATGAAATTTCCAGCTATGTTAGTATTATTCTGCTACTTATTACAAATAAAATGAGATAACGTAAAAATTCTTTGAAAAGTATAAGAAATAACAACAATCATGCCTTACATTTGAATAGTGATTTATTCAGGTCATTTTCACAATCGTTGTGGTCTTCCACTATTTGGCCCATCACAGGTGCTTCATAATTATTTGTTGAATGATTGAATCCTCACGCAAATCCTATAAGGTAGGCAGGTCAGGTATTATTTTCCCCATTTTGGAAAAAAAAAAAAAAGTAAAGCAATGAAAGTTAGAGACTTAAAGAGTTAAACCATTGCTACAGGTCTGAGATCATATTTAGTATTATTGTTTAGATCAGAGATTCTTAACCTTGTGTGTATGTCACAGACACCTTTTACACTTTCTCAGAATAAACTTCTAAAGCATAAAATAAAATATAAGGGATTAGTAAAGAAACCAATATATTAGAATGATATAAGGGGATTTTTTTTTAAATCAAGAACTTGTAAGTTAAGTTCTCCTTTACACAGTCACCTAGAAGAGAAAATATAAGAAAATGTTATCTGTGGGGAAAAAAAACCTAGTCTAGTATTATTTAACAGAAAGCTAGAAATAAAAGCTTTTTTCTGAAATGAATTTGCAACATGAACTGATATGCTAAAACATCTTAACATTGATAATTTCAATATAACACTCTCTATCAGGACAGAGTAGGTCAAAGAAGAAGAGGATCATGCTGGTATAATCACAAAATGTATCAAAGATAGACAATATAGGTGATGATTCATTTTTTCCACATTTTGGCTAATTCAGGTCACCTTGGTCCTAAAAGAATGTCAAAAGAAAAATGGAATTCATACTGCACTATTCCTAAGCTGAGGTAATCCTTTGCTAGAAAGCAAAATGAATATCAAAGTTAGGGACTTGTGTCTAGTTAGGTAATTGACTCACAATGTAAATGGTTGAATATGATGTGAATAACCATGGGTGGGATTAAGATATGAATTGTTAAAGGGAATTTCCAAATTGATGAGATCACAAATTGATTTGAGTACAAATTAATTTGAATACTTTACCTGGCAGATCTTTTTATATCAACTAAATAAAGGTACAGTACATTATCAGAGAAGGAAAACTGAAGAAAATTTATGTTCAATTTATTTGAGTTGGATGACATTAGTGAATTGACTAGGGTTGTTGTGAAAAAGGTGTTTGGAAACTTTTAAGTGTCATTTCAAAGTGAGTTCTTATTGTAACCATGTCTTTTTTGAGGTTTTATTTGTTGTTTTGGAGTTATTCCTTGATTTTGGATTCCTGTCTTTAATATCCCTATTGCCATAATAACTTTTTATAACAGGATTCCTTTATGGTTTTCTATCGCAGCAAACACTTCTTCCAGCCTTATTCCTGACCAAGGGCTTGATATTAGATCTAGACTATCTTCTGAAGGGAAAGTTTAATCTGGTCCTATCACTGATTTATTGGGGTATAAAGTGTTGTGATTTTCCAGAAATTGGAGATATTTCAGGTTGGGGACCTGCCAGCTTTCTATACTCCCAAAATGATCTGATCAAGGGCAAAGTCAGAAAATTGTTACCTTGGTCTAAGCTCAGCAATTTACTGACCTGGGTGTGAGTCTAAGTAAGGAAAGCAGTAAACTGTTCCTGGACTTATCTACTTTGAACTAGTTAGGCAGCTGTACTGATTCAGTTACACAATTTCAGGCTTTTCTTTGTTCTCAGATTTCTACCTGGGTTAACTCTCTGTAGGCTTCAGACTGATTTGGAGGTTGGAAGGAAATGAAATCCCTCTCTTCTCTGGGATTTGAGGTATATTGCTGTTATTTGGTTCTGAACTTGTCTGTCAATACGTCACCTGAGACCTACAGCAACACCCTAACCCTGAACACAGTGCCTGGTTGCAGTTTCCCTTCTCTGTCCACCCTGAATGTGTGACCCACCTCTGGATAAAGGACCATAGAGCTGCTAGAGATTGCCTGTTCCCTTTGCAATAACCAGACCTGTGGCTCTGATGTTTCCTCTTGCTTTGGTAGTTAATCTTTCCCTGCATTCTATGTTATTTCCCTGAACTCTTGGCCATGCCTTTATCCCTGTTGTCCATAAATCTCTATGCTTCTGTGCCAACCTAGACTAGAAAAGTGAATATGACTTTTTTTCATGGATTTTCTCATCAGCATTAGATCTGGTGTGTGTTCTATATCTGTTTGTAACAGTTAGGGAATAGTGTACAAGAGGGTGGAGATTGTTGTATTTCTTTCTGCCACTCTGCCATCTTGGCTCCAACTACTGTCTCTTGCAATGGTCACTTATAAATTTAGAGAACACCGCTGCTAACAGATATTGAGGAAAGCAGAAGAGAAAGGGGAAGGGGAAGAAGAGGAGAAAGAAATAAAGGGAGGGGAGGAGAAGGGAAAGGATAAGTGAGAACATGTTTAAATAAGCAGTGTAAGTCAGAGGTTGTAGTGAGCCTTTAGGCTGACTCTTAGGGCTAGTGTAACTGTTGTGACCATAACTAGTACAAAACCTAACCTCATGACTTCATTTTACTTGGTTCCTTGCTGGCCCAGGGTTGTAAATCTTAAAGTGATTGGTCTGGGGTCAAAAAATATTTCACAGAGCTTAACCCACCTGCAGACTGCTTCTCCAGCTCATTATTTCAGAGGGGGAGTCAATGTTTTATATTCTTTTATTCTAGTATTAGATATTTTTAAACTTCAAATTTTAAAGTAATTTAATCTGAACTTATATTATCTACTCAGTGTCTATCGGATTTCAAATAAGAAAAACCTTGAACCTAAGACTAGGTCAGATTTAGGCTTTACCCACAACAGTAATGAACTCAAACCCAGGCCTTCCTGAATCTTAGCTCAATCCATATCTACTACATCATGTTGTTTTTTTGTTATTATTATTAAAGAAAAAAATGTCAAAAGACCATACTATTTATAACATAAAGACCATACAAATAATATAGTCTATGATTTTTTAGCCTTTTTTTGAACTTTGGATTTGTCTGGCAGTCTAGTGAAGCTAATAGCCATTCTCAGGATAATATTTTTTAAGAAATAATAAAGAAAATTCCTGACTTTAGTTGGAGGATAATGAAAATTAAGATGCATTTTTTTCTTCATTCAGTGCATAGACTTCCAAAAATCTATCAATGGAACCTTTAGTTATATGTTGATCCAAAGTTAGGAAACCCCAATCTAATCTAGTTGCCTCATTTTACAGATAATGTAATATGAGCACTAAAGTCACACATAGGTAGATATTAACAGAGCTGGAAATCAGATGTTGGTTCTCTGACTCCAAATAAAGTATTCTGTGTACCTCCTGACATTGCAAAGAGACCATTACTCAAACAGAACCTCAAATAAAACAGAATGAAAACATTGTTCATGGGCAGACTATCATTTTCAGGAATATGCACTCAGTCATTTATCATTCACATTTTACTACACCTCATTAGCAATAAGGGAACTCCTAAAGGAATGAGAGGCATAACCAGAGAGTACTCAGAGACTTGGAGTATGGTGAATTATTTTCAAAATATTTAGTTTACTGCATGTCTTGAAAGGCCATACCATCCATCGTACTGGTGAAAGCTGTTACCACGCAATCCCTAAAACATAAAAGTGTAGCTTTAGTTTGATTTCTCATTTTGTGCCACTGAACATATGCCTGGAGAGAGGCATTTTATAGCCTAGCCAAAGCAAAGCAAAGTGACAAAAGCAAGACCCAAGCAGCACGAAAGCAAATACCCTTCTTGGTCAAATAAAATACCTTCAGGTTAGAGGTGGGGGACAGCAAACCAAAAAAACAAAACCAGATGTGGTGTTAAAATTGTGTTAAGACTAGAGATTCCAACATAACTAAAGAATTCTTTGAATAATGTTCCATAGTTCTTCTCTGGAAAATTCTGAAGAATCTATCAAGATAAGTTCTTTCCTTCTATGTGGTCTTGTGCTATAGAACAGGGCTTGGAATGTAGTAAATAATACATGCTTATCAATTGATTGATAAATTAAATGACATATAAAACTCAGGATGTTTTTCCTTTCCAAGCATACATTGATAGGGAGTTCAGTGTGATGAGTGAAAAAAACAAAACAAAACAAAAAACGTTCACTATACTTAGAAGACCTGGCCTTAAGTTTCTGCTGCAACAGCTCTGTGAATATCAAGATGTTACTTAAGCTCAGTTAATAATATTTTTAGAATCTAACTCAGAGTTTATGTGAAGAATTGATTTTGTGTGTATTCAAAGGATTCAAGACATAAAGGCCTTCTGATTCTGGGCAAGACCCTCAATCTCTTTGTGCTCTTGGGCAGCTGTTTTATAAACAAATAGAAATGCGTATCTCTAAACTGGAAATGAAGATTCCCTGAGGGTCTCATATTAACTTAGAAAACTACATCTTAACATTATCTATATTCTACTGTATTTTTATTTAAAAAAAATGTTTCTTGATTACATTTCAATGTGATTCTGGCTGCATTCTGTAGAGGGTGTGGAGTATTGAACTTAGGGTATTTTACACCTTGGCCGCAGGCAGCTCTCTGAGAACTTATGAACCCATGAAAGCATGTAGGTAATTAAGGTAACCACTAAAACAGATCCCAAAACAATTCTACCTGAAATCTACTAGTAGATGAAATAAAAGAGATTAGGGTAGAGGGGTGTGTGTGTGTGTGTGTGTGTGTGTGTGTGTGTGTGTGTGTGTGTGTGTGTGTGTGTGTGTGTGTGTGTACATTGTTTAATTAATTGAATTCTTCAGTTAGCTGCTTTAGTTGTTGATTTTACTTTTTATGTGTAAAATTTAACTTCAATAAATAAGCAAAGAATATGACCTGGTAATTCACAAACCTTGATAGTCACATTATAAGCAATCACTTGGATAAATGTTCGGGCTTTCTTGAGAAAGAAATACAAAATGAAACATCATTAAAAACAATTCTCATCTTGACCAACACAGAAACAAAAGTCACAAAAATGCATCTTGGTAGAATTGCGAAGAAATGGGTAAACTCTCTGCTGCTGGAGGAATTGTAAACTGGCAGAACATTTTTGGAAAACACTATAGTAGAAAGCTTCAAAAATTGAAAATATAACCTTTTATCTAGGAATTCAATCACTAAAAACATTCCCAAAGAACATGTCAGGGTATAGATGGAAGCTACTGTGCCACAAGTAATTTAGATGATGAAAGTTTAAACTTATGTATTGAATCAAATAATTAGTCAGATGTAAAAAAAAAAAGGTTGTGGACAAATGGTTAATTTTGGAAAAGTGAAATAATTTGAACATCTAATAAAATCAGATGATGTCACACAGGAAACATTTCACTATTGGTTTAAAAAGTCAGATGTATTGCTGGTCATTTCAATAACAAGTTTCTCTAATAGTGAGCCAATAAAACTCATCTTTAAAAATGGTTCTTTTTTAAATGTTTCTCATTAGGGTCAGGAAGGAGGGGAAGGGAGAAGGGAGAACTAAAAGCATAAACAAAGGGAAAGGGAATGGAGGGAAAACACAAATAGTAAACTTAACTGTGAATGTGAATGGGATAAACTCTTCCATAAAAAGGAGATGGATAGCAGAATCGATTAAAAGTCATAATCCAACAATATGTTGTTTACAAGAAACACATTTGTAAAGGGTAAATACACATAGGGTAAAAGCAAAAGGTTGGAGCAGAATTTATTGTGTTTCAGCTGATGTGAAAAAAGCAGGGGTAGTAATCTTAATCTCAAACAAAGCAAAAGCAGAAATAGATAAGAGATAAAATAGAAAAAGAGATAAGAAAGGAAACTATATCTTGCTAAAAGGCACCATAGAAAAGGAAGCAGTTTCATTACCAAACATATGTGTTCCAAGTGGTATAGCGTTCAAATTCTTAAGGACAAGTTAGGGGAGTTACAGGAAGAAATAGACAGGAAGACTATACTACTGGGGGACCTCAACCTCCCTCTCTCTGAACTTGATAAATCTAACCTCAAAATAAACAGGAAAGAAGGAAGTGAATAAAATTCTGGATAAGGTAGATATGATAGATCTTTGAAGAAAAATTAATGGGGACAGAAAGGAATACACCTTTTTCTCAGCAGTACATGGCATATCTACAAAAATTGACCATGTACTAGGCCATAAAAACCTCACAATCCAGTGCAGAAAGGCAGGTATAGTCAATTCATCCTTCTCAGATCATAATGCAATAAAACTTATATGTAATCAAAGGCCATGGAAACATAAACCAAAAACTAATTGGAAACTAAACAATCTAATACTAAAGAATAAGTGGCTTAAACAACAATTTACAGAAACAATGAACAACTTCATTCAAGAGAATGACAATAATGAGACAACCTACCAAGTTTTATGGGACATGGCAAAAGCAGTTCTTTGGGGAAGTTTTATATTTTTCAGTGTCTACATGAATTATATGGAGAAAGAGGAGATCAATAAATTGGGCATACAGCTGAAAAAAACTCAAAAAAGAAGAAAATGAAAATCTCCAAGTAAATACCAAATTAAAAATACTGAAAATGAAAGGAGAGATTAAAAAAAATTGAAATTAAGAAGACTATTGAACTAATAAATAAAACTAGGAGTTGGTTTTATGAAAAAAACAACAAAATGGATAAACCTTTGTTCAATTTGATTTAAAAAAAGAAAGAAGAAAACCAACTTATCAATATCAAAAAGGAAAAGATTGAACTCACCTCCAATGAGGAGGAAATTCAAACAATGATAAGAAAGTACTTTGCCCAACTCTATGCCCATAAATTTTGACAATCTAAATGAGGTAGATGATTATTTTAAGATACATATTGCCCAGACTAACAGAAGAGGAAGTTGAATATTTAAATAGCCCCATCTCAGAAAAGGAAATGGAACAAGCCAGCAATGAACTCCCTAGGAAAAAATATCTCCAAGGTCTGATGGATTCACAAGTGAATTTTTTTAAACATTTAAGGAACAGTTAATTCCAATACTATATAGACTATTTGGGAAAAGTGAGGAGGAAGAAATCCTCCAAATTCTTTTTATGCTACAAATATGGTTTTGATACCTCAACCAGGGAGAACCAAAACAGAGAAAGAAAATTATAAACCAATTTCTCTAATGAATATAGATGCAAAAATTTTGAATAAGATTTTAGCAAAAAGAATACAGCAACTTATCACAAGAATAATACATTATGATCAGGTAGTATTTATACCAGGAGTGCAGGGATGATTCAATATTAGGAAAACCATTAGCATTATTGATCATATCAACAACAAAATTAACAGAAAACATATGATTATCTCTATAGATGCAGAAAAAGTTTTTGACAAAATACAACACCAATTCCTATTCCTATTCCTATTGAGAAACCTGGACAACATGGGAATATGTGGAACTTCCCATAAAATAGTAAGTAGTATCTACCTAAAACCTTTAGCAAGCATTATATGGAATTGGGATAAGCTAGGTGCATTTCCACTAAGATCAGGGGTGAAACAAGGATGTCCATTATCACCATTATTATTCAATATGGTAATAAAAATTATAGCTGTAGCAATAAGAGAAGAAAAACAAATTGAAGGAATTAGCATAGGCAAAGAAGAAACTAAGTTATCACTCTTTGCAGATGATAGGATGATATACTTAGAGAATCCCAGGGAATCAAGCAAAAAACTACGTGAAATAATAAACAACTTTGGCAAAGTTGCAGGTTACAAAATAAACCCACGCAAATCTTCTGCATTTCTATGTATTAGTGACAAAGCCCAACAGCACGAGATAGAAAGAGAAATCCCATTTAAAGATATGGTAGACACTATAAAATATTTGGGAGGCTACCTGCCAAAACAAACCCAGGGACTATATGAACACAGTTACAAAACATTTTTCTCACAAATAAAGTCAGATCTAAGTAAGTGGAAAAACATCAGTTGCTTGTGGGTGGACTGAGCTAATATAATAAAAATACCAATTCTACCTGAATTAATGTACTTATTCAGTGTAATACCAATCAACCTATCAGATAATTATTTTGTACAGCTAGGCAAAATAATATCAAAATTAATCTGGAAGAACAAAAGGTCCAGAATATTGAGGGATCTAATAAAAAGAAATGCTAGGGAAGGTGGCCTAACTCTACCAGATCTCAAATTGTATTATAAGACAGCAATTATCAAAATTGCTTGGTACTGGCTAAGAAACAGAAGGGTAGATCAGAGGAATAGGTTAGGCACCAAGACAAAGTAGTCAAAGAATATAGTAATCTACTGTTTGATAAACCCATGGACTCCAGTTTCTGGGATAAGAACTCACTGTTCCACAAAAATTGCTGGGAAAACTGGATAACAGTATGGCAGAAACTAGGCATAGACCAATGCCTGACACCATTTACAAGAATAAAGTCCAAATGAGTATATGATCTAGGTATAAAGACTGATACTCTAAACAAATTAATGGAGCAAGGAGTAGTGTATTTATGAGATTTATGCAGAAGGGAAGAATTCTTGACTAAGCAAGAGATAGAAAACATTTTGAAGTGCAAAATGGATAATTTTGAAGACATTAAATTAAAAAATTTTTGCACAGACAAATCCACTACAACGAAGATCAGGAGGGAAGCAGAAAACGGAAAGAATTATTGCAACTTGTGTCTGTGATAAAGGTCTCATTTCTAAAATACATAGAGAATTGAGTCAAATGTACAAGAATACATGTCATTCCCCAATTGATAAATGGTCAAAGGATATGAACAGGAAGTTTTCTGAGGAAGAAATTAAAGCTATCTGTAATCAGAAGAAAAAATGCTCTAAATCACTATTGATGAAAGTAATGCAAATAAAAACAACTCTGAGATACCACATCACACCTGTCAGATTGCTTAACATGACAAAACAGGATGATGATAAATATTGGAAAAGATGTGGGAGAGTTGGAACACTAATTCATTGTTGGTGGAGCTGTGAGCTAATCCAGTCATAATGGAGAGCAATTTGGATCTATGCCAAAAGGGCTACAAAATGTGCTTACTCTTTGACCCAGCAATACCACTTCTAGGACTGTATCCCCAAGAGATCACAGAAATGGAAAAGGGTCCCATATGTACAAAAATATTTATAGCAGCACTCTTTATGGTGGCCAAAAACTGGAAATCAAGGGGATGCCCATCAAATGGGGAATGGCCGAATAAATTGTGGTATATGAATATAATGGAATACTATTGTGCTGTAAGAAATAATGAACAGGAAGACTTCAGAGAGGCCTGGAAAGACTTATATGAACTGATGCTGAGTGAAAGGGCCAGAACCAGGAGAACTTTGTACATACCAACAACTACAATGTGCGAGGATTTTTTCTGGTAGATTTAGAACTTCATTGCAACACAAAGACTTAAAATATTCCCAATGGCCTCATAAGGCAAAATGCCTTCCACATGCAGAGAAAAAACTATAGAATTAGATCACAAAATGTAGCAGATCATTATCTTTTTTAATAAATTTTGGTTTGTTTTATGATTTCTTCCATTCATTTTAATTCTTCCATGCAGCATGACTAGGGTGAAAATAAATTTAATAGGAATGTATGTATAGAACCTATATAAAATTTTATGCTGACTTGGGAAGGGAAGAAGAGGGAGGGAGAAAGGAGCAGGAGGAAGGAAAAAAATGAAAAGTCATTTGGAAGTGATTGTAAAACACTGAAAACAAACAAAATAATAAAAAATTTCAGTTGTTTTCATATATTACTGACTATATCTTAGGAGCTGAACACCAATATATTTCAAAAGTTCTTTAGGTATTTTGAAAATCATTTATTTTTTTTCTATCTCTTCTTTTTTTAATTTTGTTGAGAACATATAGAAAAGCTCATGGTCTTGTAGATTTTTAAAATATTTTCCTACTTTCTAAAGTTATTTTTTCCTTTATTTTTAAAATTTATTTATTTTCAGTTTTTGACATTTTAACATTCATTTCCACAAAATTTTGAATTTCAAATTTTCTCCTCCTCTCTTCCCTCCTCCCACCCCAGGATAGCCTGCATTCTTATTACCCTTTGTTCCAAATTGCCCTCCTTTCTATAACACCCCATCTCCTTCCCTTCTATTTTCCTGTAGAGCAAGATAGATTTCTATATCCCATTGCCAATATACCTTATTTCCTAGTTGCTCGTAAAAACAACTTTTAACATTAATTTTTAAAACTTAGAGTTCTACATTTTCTCCCTTACTCCCTCCTCACTCACCCTCAATGATAAGGCAAGTAATTTCACGTAGCTTATACATGTGTAATCATGCAATACACTTCCATAAGAGTCATGTTGTGAAAGCTTAAATAGATTTCCCACTATCCTGTCCCACCCTCAATTTATTCTACTCTCTCATATGACCTGATCCTCTATGTAAGTTCATGATTTCAATTGCCCTTCCCCCTATCTGCCCTCCCATCTATTATCCTCCTTCTCTTATCCCCTTCCTCCCTGCTTTCCTGTAGGGCAAGATGGACTTCCATGCCCAGGTGAGTGTGTGTTATTCTCTCCTGATGTCAAATCTGATGAAGGTAAGGCTCACTTATTTGCCCTCACCTTCCCCTTCTTTGCCTCTATTATAAAAACTCTTTTTTTTCTCTTTTGTGTGAGATTTTTTTGCATTCTGCCTCATCCTTTCTCTTTTTCCTAGTACATTTCTCTCAACACTTAATTCTATTCTCTAGATATCATCCCATCATCCCTTCATATTCAGCTCACCCTGTTCTCTCTCTCCCTCCCTCTCTCTCTCTCTTTGTGTATATATATATATATATATATATATATATATATATATATATATATATATATACACACATATATATGTATATATATGTATATGTACATATACATATATACACAAACATACACATACATATGTGCATATATATCCACACATATATACATGTCTATACTGTACATATGCATATATGTAATACACACATATATATACGTATGTATGTATGCATGTATGTGTGTGTGTGTGTATAAATATATATGTATGTATTCCCTCCAAATATCCTAATACTGAGAAAGGTCTCATGAGTTAAAAATGTCATATTTAAATGTAGGAATACAAACAGTTCAAATTTAATAAGTCCTTTATACTTTCTCTTTCCTGTTTACCTTTTCATGCTTCTCTTGATTCTTGTATTGAATAGTCAAATTTTCTATTCAACTCTGGTCTTTTGGTTCAGCGTTTTTGGGGGTCTCCTTTAACAAGCTGTTGCCTCATTTTTCATTATTTTCTTGCATTGCTCTCATTTCTCTTCCCCATTTTTTCTCCACCTCCTTTTTGAGTTCTTCCATGGCTTGAGAACACTGCATATTTTTGGAGGCTTTGGATGTAGGAGCCTTGACCTTACTGTCTTCTTCTAGTTGTATGCATTAGTCTTCTTCTAATTGTATGCTTTCCTCTTCCTTATCTGAAAGGATAGAAAAGAATACCTTTTCATCAAGAAAGTAACCTTCTATATTCTCATTTTTTCCCTTTTTTGAGCATTTCTCCAGGTAATTATTTGACTTTTGAGTCCTTTGTCAAGTGGGGTGGTATCCTACCCCAGGGATCAGAGGTTTGGTGCAGCTGTTCTCAGAAATATCTCTAGGACCTTGTAAGTTTTCAGTTCTCCAAAGTGGCATAGTCAAGGGAGAGGTGTTTACTCCTCTCCTGGTTTGCGTTCTGATCTGTGAGCAACTATAAGCACCCTTTTTTTTCCCTGGAACTATGAGTAAGATTCCCTCTCAACAGCCATCACCAGCTCTGATATGCCATTACTCTTCCTCACCCCAGGACTGCCACTCAGGACTGAGATGCAGATCAGCTGCTCGCTTCCCTCAGGGTCTGAAGGCTCAGATCTCCAGAAGTGGCTGCTGCTGTGGCAGTTGTTGCCCTCCCTTCCATCATCCCCCCCACCTCCGCCCAGCTTATCCTCTTCTCCTCTACTTTCCTCTAGTGTAAGATAGATTTTAATACCAAATTGAGTGTGCATGTTATTCCTTCCTTTAGCCAAATGTGATGAGAGTAAGCTTGACTTTTTCCCTCTCACTTCCCTTTTTCTCCTGTATTGAAAAAGCTTTATCTTCTGTCTTTTATGAGAGATAATTTGACCCCATTTCATTTCTCCCTTTCTCCTCCCAATATGTTTCTCTCTCACCACTTAATTTTTTTTAGATATGATCCCTTCCTATTCAACTCACCCCGTGCTCTCTGTCTCTCTGTCTCTGTCTCTATCTCTGTCTCTGTCTCTCTGTATATATATGTGTGTGTATGTGTATAATCCCTCCCACCACCCAAATATTGAGAAAAATTTCAACATTTACAAATATTATCTTTCCATGCAGGAATGTAAACAGTTCAACTTTAGTAAGTCTCTAGTGATTTCTGTTTCCTGTTTACCTTTTCATGCTTCTCTTGATTCTTGTGTTTGGAAGTCAAATTTTCTTTTCAGCTCTGGTCTTCTTGTCAAGAATGTTTTATAGTTCTCTATTTCATTGAATTACCATTTTTCCTGTGAAGTATTATACTCAGTTTTGCTGGATTGGTGATTCTTGGTTTTAATCCTAGTTCCTTTGACTTCTGTAATATCATATTACAAATTCTGTGATCCTTTAATGTGGAAGCTGCTAAATCTTATGTTATTCTGATTGTATTTCTACAACACTCAAATAGTTTCTTTCTGGCTTCATGCAATATTTTCTCCTTGACCTGATAGCTCTGGAATTTGGTTACAATGTTCCTAGGAGTTATCCATTTGGGATCTCTTCAGGAAGTGATAAGTGTATTCTTTCAATATTTATTTTACCCTCTGGTTCTAGAATTCAGGGTAGTTTTCTTGATAATTTCTTGAAAGATGATGTCGAGGCCCCTTTTATTGATCATGGCTTTCAGGTAGTCCTTTAACTTTTAAATTGTCCTTCCTGGATCTATATTCCAGGTCAGTTTTTTTTTTCTAATGAGATATTTCACATTGTATTTTTTCATTCTTTTGGTTTTGTTTTATAATTTCTTGATTTTTCATAAAGTCATTAGCTTCCATCAATAATTTTTAAATTGTCTCTCCTTCATCCATTTTCCAGGTCAGTTTTTTTTCCAATGAGATATTCCACATTGTCTTCTTTTTTTAAAAAAAGAGAAATTCTTTTGGTTTTGTTTTATAATTTCTTGATTTCTCATAAGGCCATTAGATTCTATTTATTAAGTTTTGATTTTGAAGGAATTATTTTCTTCAGTGAAATTTTGAAACTGTTTTTCCATTTGGTCTATTCTGCTTTTCAAGGCATTCTTTTCTACATTGGCTTTTTGGACCCCTTTTTCCATTTGGGTTAGTCTAATTTTAAAGGTATTATTTTCTTCAACATTTTTTTTTTGGTTTTCTTTAGCAAGTTGTTGACTCATTTTTCATATTCTTGCATTACTCTCATTTCTCTTCCCAATTTTTCTTCTACTTCTCTTATTTGATTTTCAAAATCATTTTTTGAGATCTTCCATGGTCTGAGGCCAATTATTATTTGTTTTGTAAGGTTTGGATGCAAGAGCTGTGGCTTCGTTGTCTTCTTCTGATTGTATGTTTTGATATTCCACAAAGCCAGAAAATGCCTTTTCACCAAGAACATAAGAATCTATCATTTGCCTATTTTCCCCATTTGCTCATATTCCCAGCTAATTACTTGCCTTTTGAGTCCTTGTTAAGTGAGAGGCTCCAGATGCAGCCTCAGCCTCAGCAGTGGCTGCTGGTTCCCTAGGGCTGGGGCTATAGCTTGAACTGTGTCTATGGCCCTACTCTCTCAACCAGGTGAGAGACCCTTCCTACTGACATTTGAAGCTCTCTTTGTCATATGTGGGTTGTGAAATCTGGAAACCAGAGCAGCTACCAGTGATTCAGTTCCCTAAGGCCTACTACAGCTCTGTTTGTCCCAGTGTGACCCATGTTGAGGAGCACTCCACTCCCAGTCTGGTGTGATAGACACTTCCTTTCAATATTCCACCTTTTCTAGGGCTGGAAATTTGTTTCACTCTGTCATTGTGTGATTTCTGCTGCTTTAGAATTTGTTTAGAATGATTTTTAAAGTTTTTTGAGAGGTTTGGGGGAGAGCTCTAGCAGGTCCTTGCTTCTACTCCACCATTTTAGCTCTGCTCTCCCACCCTCTGTTTACTTTATCCTTAGTTAATATTAAATTTAATTGAAATGAAGTAAATCATCAGGTCATTTTGGGAAAAATGATTACTTTTGTTTTGCCCATCCTTATTCCCTAAATTATTATTTATTGTCTTACTGCAATGGCTAGCATTTCTAGGACTACATAAAATAATCATTGTGATAATCATCTTTGATATATCTTGGCCTTTTCATAATATTCTCTAATGTTTCTACATGAAACATAATACTTAATTTTGGTTTTAGATTGCTACTATTTGCCAGTTGGCCTATTTATTCCTTTGCTTTATAATGAATCTTTTTAAAATAAGAGGTATATGATATTTTCTCAAAAAATTGCCTCTACATTAAGTTGCTTTGTTTTACATATTTATTAATAACCTAATGAGTTTGTAGCATTCCTAATTTTAAAACAACTCTATATTCCTGGTGGATATAAGAATTGCTCAGAGTATATGATTCTTCCAAAATATATTTGTAGATACTTTGCTAATACTAAATTTGATATTTTCATCAAAATTCATTAGATATATTGGTACAATCCTTTTTATGCTTTATCTTTTCCTGATTTAAATATAAAAACTATATGGTTGTCTCCTATAAATAGTTTTTTTATGATTTCTTCTTTCCCTATATTTGCACATGTTCATGCAACTTTGAAATTTATTGTTCAGTGACTTTTTTTTTGGATAGTTTTCACTGATAAATTCATTTAGTTCTTTAGTGGTTTTTCTTTAGGAATTATTTTATGACTTGGCAGCTAGATGGTGCAGTGGATAGAGCACCAGTGCAGGAGTCAGGAGGACCTGAGTTCAAATCTCATCTTAGACACTTGACGCTCACTAGCTCTATGACCTTGGCCAAGTCACTTAACCCAGTTGCCTCATCCTGGCCCATCTCCAGTCATTCTGATGAATATCTGGTCATTGGATTCAGATGGCACTGGAAGAGAAGTGAGGCTGGTGACTTGCATAGCTCTCCCTCAAAACAAAGTCAAGTGCAAGTCATGTCATCATTTCTCTGATGGCATGGTCTTCTTCAGCAACAAAGGATGAACACATATTTTATGGCTTATTGAATTTCTTTTTCTAAGATTTGGATATTATCGTTAATATCCAATCCATTTGTTTCTTACCCACTTTTTCTAAACAGTAAGTCAAATTAATTTCTTCTCAAAATTTATAATTATTTGTCTTCAGTTTTCAACAATTATTTCCATAAGTTGCAAATTTTCTCCCCCTATCTTCCCCTTCCCTCCCCAAGACAGAATGCGATCTTACATGGTTTGTGCACATACATTCCTATTAAACACATTTTCACATTAGTCATATTGCATGGAAGAATTAAAACAAATGGGAGAACCCATAAGAAAAACAAAGCAAATCAAAACATAACAATGGAGAAAATTGTTTCTTTCTGTGTTCTGTCTCCTTAGTTCTTTCTCTGGATGTGGATGTCATTTTGCATCATGAGTCCTTTGTAAATATTTTAGGTCATTGCATTACTGTGAAGGTCTAGGTCTTATAAAAAACACTCTTCACACACTATGGCTATATATAATATTCTCCTGACTCTGCTCACTTCATTCAGCATCAGTTCCTGTAGGTATTTCCAAGTTTTTCTAAAATCCATTCATCATTTCTTCTATAAAAATAGTATTCCATTATATTCATATGCTGCAAATTGTTCAGCCATTTCCCAGTTGATGGGCACCCACTCAATTTCCACTTTTTTTGCCACCTCTAATAGAACTGCTATATTTTGGTATCTATGGGTCCTCTTCCTATTTTTATGATCTCTTTGGGTTTCAGCCCTAGTAGTGATATTTCTGGGTCAAAGGGTATGCACATTTTTACAATCCTTGCTAGAATTTGCTGTAAATTGCTCTCCAGAATGATTGGATCAGCTTACATCTCTACCAACAATGAATTAGTGTTCAAGTTCTCCCACCTATTCTCCTATATTTATCATTTTCTTGTTTTGTCATGTTAGCCAATCTGATAGATGGGAAGTGGCACCTCAGAGTTGTTTTGATTTGCATCTCTCTAATCAATAGTGATTTAGAGATTTTTTTTCATATGAGCTATATAGCTTTAATTTCTTCCTCTGAAAACTACCTGTTAATATCCTTTGACCACTTGTCAATTGGCAAATGGCTTGTATTATAATTGAGTCAAATTATTTCTAACAATCACTTTTGTGTCCTTGTCATTTGCTATGGATTTTCCTTTCTTATTTTGGATGTTAGCAGTTTGTTTCTTCTTTCTTTCTGAGCACATTTGCTACTGGTTTATTTTATTATTTTAAACCAAATCTTAGTTTTATTTATTAACTCAACATTTTGTGTGTGAGCATGTTTGTTTCTTTTTCCTTTTTTTGTGACATGATTGAGGTTAAGCAACTTGCGGAGGGTCACATAGCTAGTCAGTGTCAAATGTTTGAGGCTGGATTTGAACTCAGGTCCTCTTGATTCCAGGGCTGGTACTCTATCCATTGTATCACTTAGTTGCCCCTTCTTTTTACTTTTTTAAAAAAGAAAACTCCTCTTTGATGAGTAGATTTTGTTGTATATTTGCCTGCATATTTTTATATTTCCGGCTTTAAAAAATCTATTCACAATTTAAGTATTTGTTCTTTCTCTACATTGTTGAGGAAAGTATTTGGAGATATAAAGTTTCTCTTTAAGAAATGTTTTAGCTACATGCTAAAGTACTGTTATGTTGTCTCATGCTATAATTCTCTTAATTGAAATTACCTATGATTTACATGATTCTTTTTTAGATATCCATTATTTAATTTCAATTCTATTTTGAACTTTTTCTCCCCAAAGGTTTCTTGTTGATTACTATTTGTTGTGTTACTGTCATTAAAAGATATGTTTGATAATTCAGCTTTTCTGAATTTGTTTGTTTACCATCACATGGTTACTTATTTTTTAAAGGTAGCACATATAGCAGAAAAATATATATTCCTTAATTAACATTCAGTAATCAGTGAGATCTAGAACACAATTTCTAAATTTTCTAAAATTTTAGATGCTTCCTTAATTTCTTTCTTATTTTTGTTTTTGATATCCTAAACTATTATGGGTTTTAGGCCTATTTACCTAATTCATTAACTTTTACTTCTCATACTTAGATGCTGTGACTTTTGTTGTACACATGCTAAAAATAGATTTTTTCATCTCTGTAGTATTGCTAAGCATAATATAGCTTTCTGCTTAATTCTTTTGGCTGTAACCATAACTATTCTCACTGTGAACTTAACTGAGATGTCTTGCTACCCCAGTGTTTTCAGCTTATTTAAAGTATTATAAATTTTGCTCTATCTTCTCAAATTAAAACTGTGACTAAATTTGGAGTGGTTCTTATGAACAATATATTGCTGAATTTTTCTTTCTAATCCATTCAGCTTCCCTGCACCATTTTATTTGAGTTTATCTTATAAACTCTTATGATCTGTTAATTGTATATTTCTTTCAAATTTTTTTTCCTTTCTCTCCTACTCCCTCTTTCCAAAGAATGAAGAAGGCAAAGAAATTATATAATCTATGGTAATAATGCTAATAATCTATAATTTAAGAAAATTGTTTTCATTTCTGTGCCCTCTCCTTGCCTCATTCAGACTCTTGTCTATTCTTCTTTTACATTTTGATCTCTATTTAATATCCTCTTTTAAGGGGAACCTTACAAGGATGAGATATTTTTATTTACTGTTCCCTTTCTCCTCCTATTCTCCCTCCCACACTCCTCTACCCTTTAGCTTCTGCTTTCCATTTCCTTGTCAAATTTAATGTATTTCTGCACCAAATTCTTAATGCTTGAGGAAGTGTGTATGTATATAAGCTTTTCTGAGTGTCTAAGTTTTGTTTACCTGATTCAGATAACAGTAAGATAATGAGCTGCCTTCTTTTTAGGCTCATTCTTCACACTACTTCCTCATTTTATCCCTAGTGGCCCCCATACTCTTTCCTTTGCTTTAGCTCCCTCTCTCCTTAAAGACCTTTAAATTTCTGAAGAGGCACTTGTTATTTTTCTTATATTAGGAATATAAAACCCTCATCATTTAGACCCTAAGAAATGCTCAAATATATTTGCCTTTCTCGATTTCTTTTGTTTCTGATGTTTGTTTCAACTCAGTAATCCTTAAAAGTCCACAAAAAAATTTCTCTGAAAGGACTACAATTTTTTTTCTCACGCAGTAAATTATTTTAAGTCTTTGCCTATTATTTTTTGGAATATCATATTATAATATCAGTTCATCTTTTTGAGTTCCACTCTTTCATTTGCATGAGAGTGAGGGTTATTCTCAAATTCTTTTGTGTTTCAATCTTTTTTTCACAAAATAATTATACCCTTGAGTTAAGTGTATTAAAGGTTCTCCTGCTTGAGTCTTCACCCCCAACATCCAACTGTACTTTCCTTACTTCATGAATTATGGCAAATTTGCTATTTTCAACCTCTTTTATTTAAAAACAAAATAAAACATATATAACATTACATTTTAAAACTAATTCAATATCCACAGGAATGGTTACATGCTGATTACATACTGTTTCAATTTGAGTTTGACATATTTACCTTACCTTGCCAAACAGCAACAACAACGACAACAACAAACCACCACCAACAAAACCAAAACCAAAAAGCCTTGATAGATTATTGTGTATTCATTTATGCAGCTTTGTATAGTGAAAATGTGTCATGGAAAAGGAAAAAAAATGAGTTCAAATTCTGTTCTTGTCATTTATTAATTATTAGACTATGGGCAGGTGTCATTCTATCCTCTCAATTTTCTTATCTGTCAAATTTGTGTAATGATGACTGTATTATTTCTCAAATTTCTATGTATTTTAATTGACTGACAGGAAGAAGTCAAGAAAGACTTGTAATTTTAATGTTGAAGCAAGCTCTCCAGTTGAAATACCTTCTAAAGATACAGATGGAGAGGGGAAAGCAATTTCTGTGAACTATGATGTCAGAGTATGAAGTCTCTCTCACCCTCCCTTACTGACCTTTGAAAGGCCAGAAAATTTTGACCCAGGAAAACCCCTGAAGAGCTAAGTCACCAGAAAGACTGGATGCAGCAGTCTTGTAGCCCAAGAAGTATGGGGGATTAATGGGAAAGGCCATTCTTACTCTAGAGGAGAGAGATCAGTACATGACACAAAGCATCCTAGAAAGCCAGGGACATGCTCTACCTCTGCAAACCAGGGGGAGATCCTGAGACCTAGGGTGGTGGAGCATGTAAGCTCCAACACCAGAACCACCCCTCGTCCCTGTCCCCAGAGCTTCAGCAAATACAGGAGAACCAATAGACCAATAGACAACAGCTCTGAAAACCACCACATGCCCCAGGGTTCTCTTACAGCCAAGTCTCCCAGTACTTCAGCACAACTTCAGAAAGCACAACTCCAGGACTCACAGATTTGAGTTGACAGATATTCTCTAGCAGTGGAACATTTGAGTGCAAAGCTCTGGTGAGGAGGAATCTCCCAAGGGCCAGACTACCCACACCCTACCCTATGAGCTCCAGTGTTATTGACCCCAGCTCAGCACCAGGTAGATTTCCAGACCCCTTGTATCAGTAAGCATCCTGACATACACAGGGGGGCCTGCTATCACAGGTTTCTTAGATCTGTATTTATAACAGGAAAGGCAATTTTTGAGGGGTTAAAAATCTCCTTTAATCAAGCATATATATCACTCCTTTAATCAAGCACATGTATTGTTCACCCAGTTCTGGGAAAATTTCAGCACCCTGAACTTCAGAAAAAATACTGAGAAATCAAAGATCAACAGACATGGCTTCCAATTGTCTGATCATAATCAATACATATATCACAAATCAACGGATATATCCAACTATCTGACCATAATGAATGCATATATCACAAATCAGATCATATATCATATGTAATATGATATATATGTAATATGAATATATAATATGATATGCATATGTCACAGATCAGATGCAACTGCCTGACCATAAATGCATAGTTACAGAAAGGGAAGAACAAACATCTGAGTTTTCAAAACCCGGGGGCTCTTTAGCAGCTTCCCAGAGTCTCTTCTGGTCAAACAAAATATTCCAGTCAGTAAGCTGTGAAGTAAAACCTCACCCTCAGAGTATTTGTACTTTTTCTAGAGCCAGAGGGCATCAAAGTCCTTGAGAGCCAGTACTTCATTAACAAAAGGAATGGACTTTCCCACAAATCTTCCCAGGCCCATTAATGAGGGGGTGGGGAGAGAAGATCTTTAATCACATTAACAATACAGATACATGTACTGTTTCTAGTTAAAATTTTTTTTGTTTCTGTATTTTGCTCCTAATAAAGACTCTTGGTTGATTCAATCAGAGGCACTTGATTACGCTAAAACAAAAACAGCAAAAGATCCCACTTTGTCATTACACCCCTATAGTTTCCATCTGTTAGCACCTGAGGCCCCAGCACACAAAGCCAGTGCCCAAATCCACAACAAGTTTGAGTCAGTGCCCCTTAAGCTTCAGGAGAGGACCTCAGCTTTAAAAATTAGGAAATAGGCAAATACCATTAGCCAAAAGCAAAAATGGAGAATGACAATAGATTCTTATTATGGAGGCAGGGAAAACCATGTCATAAATTCAGAAGAGGACATCATTATCAATAATACCACATCTGAATCCTCAAAGGGTAATATGAATAGTCTCAATCCCAAAAAGCCTCTTGGAGAAGCTCAAGAAGAATTTTAAAGGCAAATAAGAGATACAGAAGGAAAATTGGTTTTGACCACCATCTTGGTCAATCTTCCCTCCCTTCTATGGCCAGCATCTCCCTCAGTCTACCCACTTTCCCCTTCCACTCCTACTGCCTGTAGGACAAGTTAGATTTCTGTTCCTAAGTATGTTATTCCCTCCTATATATCTTTTTAAATATCTTAATACACAGTTCTCAAGAATTATGAATATGCTCTTCCCATGTAGAGATGTAAACAGTTTGCCCTTATTGAATAACAAGGTTTTTTTCTTACCTGTTTACCTTTTTAGACCTCTCTTGAGTCTTGTATTCAAAGATCACATTTTCCAATGAACTCTGGTCTTTTCATCAGGAAAGTTTGGAAGTCCCCTATTCACTTAATGTCCATGTCCTTGCCTGAATGATTATGCCCAATTTTGCTGTGTAGTTGATCCTTGGTTGTAATCTGAACTCCCTTGCCTTATGGAATATCATACGCCAATCCCTCCATTATTTTAATGTAGAAGCTGCAAGGTGCTGCATGATCCTGACTGTAGTTTCATGATATTTGCATTGTTTTATTCTGGCTACTTCCAGTATTTTCTCCTTGATATAATATTTCTGCAATTTGGATACAATATCCCTGGACATTTTCAATTTAGGATCTCTTTCAGGATGTGATCAGTAGATTCTTTTGATGACTATTTTGCCCTCTGGTTCTAGGACTTTGGGGCAGTTTTCCTTGATGATTTCTTGAAAGATACTGTTCAGGCTTTTTTTTTTTTTCATCATGCCTTTCCTTTAGCCTAATCATTCTTAAATTATCTCTCCTGTAACTATTTACCAGGACAGTTGCTTTTCCAATGAGGTATTTTACATTTTCTTCAAGTTTTGTCATTCTTTTTATTTAGTTTGACTGATTCTTGATGCCTCATATAGTCATTAGCTTCTACATGCACAATTCAAATTTTTTAAAGAATTTCTTTCTTCAATTAGCTTTTGTACCTCCTTTTCCATTTGTCCAATTTTTTATTTTTAAGGAGTTATTTCCTTAAGTTAGCTTATCTGGGTAGAATAAAAATTGGGAAAAGAAATAAGGTATATGCAAGAGTCAATAACTTGGGAAAGGAAGGGCAAAATTAACTGTAGAAGGCAACTCATTAAAAAAATCCAATTGGCTAAATAAAAAAAAAGCACACTGAAGAAAACAAACCATTAGAAAATGCAAATGATCTAATGGGAGAAAAGTTCAGTGAAGAAAACAACTCCTTAAAATGGTAGAATTGGCCAAATGAAAAACCTTACTGAAGAGAAAAACTCCTTAAAAAGTAAAATGATCCAAATGGGAAAGCTGGTACAAAATCAAATAGAAGAAAACAGTGAATATTAGAATTATCCAAGTGGAAGTCAATGACTCTTTGAGATAAAAAGAATCAGTCAAACAGAGACAAATTAATGAAAAAAACTGGAGAAAATGTAGAATACCTCATTGGAAAATAGACCCAGGACTAACAATTTAAAAATTATTAGTCTACCTGAAAACCATCATGTAAAAAGGAGCTTGGACAGCATCTTTTAGTAAATAATCAAGGAAAATTATCCTGAGGTAAAATAGTCATTGAAAGATTCTATAGATCACCTCCTGAAAGATATGCTAAATTGAAAAAGCCAAGTAATATTTTAGTCAAATTCCAAAATTACCAGATCAAAGAGAAAATACTGCAAGAAGCCAGAAAGAAGCAATTTAAATATCATGGAATGAGAGTCAGAATTATGCAGGACCTTTCAGGGGAGGAGTGGACAGTCAATGAAATAGAGAGCTTCTAAACCTTGCTGATGAAAAGACCAGGGCTCAAAAGAAAATTGAATCTTCAAATACAAGACACAAGAGAAGCATTAAAGGTAGCTAGGAAATAAAAATGACAACAACAATATATTATTAATAAGGGCAAACTATTTACATCCCTACAAGAGAATATGGCATTCATAACTCTTGAGAACTGGACTGTTATTATGCCATTTTTAAATGGTATATATAGAGGGCATGGGTATATTTGATATGATGATAAAAAATCTAATTAGATGGTGAAAAGGTATTGTACTGGGAGAAGAGGAAAGGAGGCAGACAAGGGTAAATTACATCACATGAAAAGGCACAAAAACCTACTATAGTAGAGGGAAAGAAGAGAGAGAGATGACAATTATTTGAACCTTACTCTTAGAAATTGAAAGAATTAGAACAGACAAAGAAGAAATAAAGCTATCATTCTTTGAAAGCAATGTGATGGTATGCTTAGAGAATTCTAGAGAATCAAATAGAAAAAAACTACTTGAAATAATAAACAAATTTAGCAAAATTGCAGGATGTAAAATAAAACCACATAAATCACCAGCATTTCTATATATTACTAACAAAGTCCAGTAGCAAGAGACAGAAAGAGAAGTCCCATTTAAAATCACTGTAGACAGTATAAAATACTTCGGAGTCTACCTGCCAAAACAAACCCAAGATCTAAATGAATACAATTACAAAACACTTTTAACACAAATAATGTCAGATATAAATAATTAGAAAATGTCATTCATTCATGGGGAGGCCAGGTTAATATAATAAAAATGACAATTCTACCTGAATTAATTGACTTATTCAGTACCATACCAATCAAACTATCAAAAAATTATTTTATTAAACTAGAAAAAATAACAAAATTGATCTGAAAGAATAAAAGTTCCATAATATCAAGGGAATCAATAAAAAGAAACTGAAGGGAAGGTGGTCTAGTCATACCAGATTTTAAATTGTATTATAAAAAACAAATCATCAAAACTACTTTGTACTGGCTAAGAAATAGAATGGTGAATCAGTGGAAGAGGTTAGGTGTACAAGATACAACAGACAATGACTATTGTAATCCACTAACTGATGATTCCAAAGACTTCAGCTTCTGGAATAAGAACTCATTATTTAACAAAAACTACTGGGGAAACTGGAAAATATTATGGCAGAAACTAGGCATAGACTGACAGGTTAAACCCTATACCAAGACAAAGTCAAAATGGGTACATGATTTAGATATAAAGCCTATAAGCAAACTAGGAGAGCAAGTACTAGTTTTCTTGTTAGATATATGGATAAGGCAAGAATTTATGGCCAAGCAAGAGAATGTTTACGAATTTTGAAATTGTGAAATGCGAAATAGATCATTTTGATTTCAATAAATTGAAAAGTTTTTTCACAAAGCCAATACAACCAAGATTAGAAGGGAATCAGGAATCTGAGAAACAATTTTAACAGTTAATGTCTTTTATAATGGCTTCATTTCTAAAATATAGAGAGAAATGAGTTTAATTTATAAGAATACAAGTCATTCCTCAATTGATAAATGATGAACAGGCAGTTTTCAGAAGAAGAAATTTAAGTGACCTATAGTCACATTAAGAAAATGTTCTAAATTGCTATTGATTAGAGAGAAGCATATCAAAACACATTAAAATCTGAGGTTCCACATCATACCTATCAGATTGGCTAACATGACACAACAGGAAAATGATAAATGTTGAAGATGTGGGAAAATCCAAGCACTAATGCATTGTTGGTGGAGTTGTGAAATGATTCAACCATTCTAGAAAGTAGTTGGAACTACGTCCAAAGGACTATAAAATTGTGCATACTTTTTGACCAACCAATAGCATTTCTAGGTCTGTATATCAAAGACATCAAAAAAACAGGGAAAGGCCCCACATGTACAAAAATATTTAAAGCAACTTTTTTCATGGTCACAAAGAATTGGAAATTGAGGGGATATCCATCAATTAGTGAGTGGCTAAACAAGTTGTAGCATATGAATGAACTGGAATATTATTATGCTATAAAAAAATGATGAGCAGGTGAACTTTAGAAAAACCTGGAAAGACTTATATGAACTGATGCTGAATGAAATCAGCAGAACCAGGAGAACATTGTACACAGTAGCAGCCACATTATGAGATGACTGATTTTGAAGGGCTTAGCTCTTCTCAGTGATAGAAAGATCTAAGACAACTCCAAAAGACTCATGATGAAAAATGCTATCCACATCTAGAGAAAGAACTTTGGATCCAGTTGGAAGGCAACTATTTCTTCTCCTTTTCTTTTGTTGTTTTATTTTGTTTCTTCTTTCTCATGCATCCTTCTATTAATTCACATTCTTCTTTACATCATGACTAATGTGGAAATGATTAATATGAATGTATAAATACAGCCTATGTCACATTGCACCCCATCTTGGGGAGGGGAAAGAAAGGGAGGAGGAGAAAATTTAAAACTCAAAATGTTATGGAAGTGAATGTTATAAACTAAAGATTAATTATATTTTTGAAAAAGATACAGAAGAACAACTTTTTGTGACATTTTGTCTTAGAGTTAGATTCCAGGAGGACAAAATAATTAACATATCATGGCCAGTGCCACAGAGTTAGCATGTTTCTGATGTAGGATTTAAATCTAGGCTGTCCTGACTCCAAGACCTTCCCTCAATCCATATCATCCTGCTGTTTTTCCACCTCATGGTAATAAGGGGATAAAATATGATAACATAAATTTGATTCATTTTTGGAACCTGCAAATACAAACTCTGAAGCAAAGCCCTTCTGTCCTTTACCACTATGACATTTGTACAATGACTTAGTTTTGCTTTTCAGTCTGTGCATCTCACAAGAAAGATGGTAATTTGTTTATTCTTTTTCCTTTTACCCCCACTGATGTTGCTGTTTTTAACTTTTAAAAATATTCCAGTCTTTGTTTTGGGGACAAGTACTATGATTATAATCCTATGAGTCAGGGTGTACGCTGAATCAGAATTCCAGATGTAAAGTGATGCTCTACCTCCAAAGTGGGGAAATGTGCTAATAAAATTGACCTTGATGATCATATGTAGGTGTTTGAAACCAACTGAGCCTAATTGTAGAGATGTAAATGTATAGATGTGGTAAGAAATATAGAGGAAAGATCATGTGAGTGTGGATCAGGAGACCTGGGTTACAATATTTGACATTTCACTAAGTTTCTGTGTGACCTTGGTCAAAGTCACCTTTCTGTCCTGAGTCTTCATTGGCAAATTGAAGGAATTGAACTCTGACTTCTGAGGACCTTTCCATCTCAACATGCTATGATATATTTTTCTAGTCTCATCACTCAGAAACTCAATTCCATAATGACATTTTTCTCACTCCTTCCGCTTTTAAAGTACCAATACTCCAAAGAAACTGTGTTACAGAAGTTTGTTTTTCCCCTAAATTAACAGAAGGATTTCAGTTTCTTTATATCATGTTGGTGAAGGGGAATGATTTTTGTCTTTTGGTAAATAATTAAGTCAAATACTACAAATATGCAGTTATGAAGGACACTCCAAAACTGCATTGATTTTCTGTGTAGCTGTCAACTGAGTAATAAAATCACGATTGATTGGCAAAATCTTGAAAAGGTCACACCACATTTTCCACTGAAGAAAAACCCAATAGAAAATAAGCCAATGTGGCTAGAGTTTAAATGAATTATTCACTATTTAGTACTCCTGTGTGTCTGGTGTGCTGCAAAGCGAATAAAATAGTAACCGGTGTTTGCCAGTAGTACATTCTAACAGGTTAGAAACACTTTAAATGTGTCCAAAATGTTTTATGTAAGCTTGGGTTAAATGTTAAACCCAATTCTCCTTGTTCTCAAAGGTTTCTTTCAAAAGAGATTTTTTTTAAGAAGTGCATTAACTCTTTTAAGCTATAATGATGTCAGTTTTCATATTCCAAAGATTATTGGTTCTGAGAAGGCTCTTTGGTAATTATAGGCAACATTAGACTGGGGATCATGAGATATGGGTTTTACACCTCCCCCTACCATTAAATATCCATAGAAACTTGGGCAAAGAAAACAATTAATCTTTGTCTAGCCATTCTAGAAACATGGTGATGGAGGCTTAGAGAAATTAAATATCTCATCAAAGCTCACACATGACTGGAAAGCAGAATAAAGACTAGAATCTAGAACTTTTTACTATTATTCCATTGACGAATGTTAATTGTTCACCCTTCTTTTCCTCTCCCCCAACTACAGATGTAAGTAAGCTAGTATGAATGTGCAGTGAAATGAATAGCCTAGGGAAATATTGGTAGGAATGGAGTTTCAGCTCCTTCTTCTTCCTCCTTGGTTTATCCCTTCCCTATCCCACATAGACACTGAGGATGATTGTGGCATAGTGTTTTTCATCATTAGATGACTGTTTAAAGAGGCAGTTATCAAGGAACTGTCAAGACTAAAGACAGTTAAGACAGAGAAGCTAAGTATCAACTACCATTCAATTTACTTTTCCATAACAGATCAGTCATTACCTAGAAGACTAGTCCAAAGAAATAAAAGCACTGCCAAGGAATGGAAAAAGGTGAGCACAGCCTTTGAAAAGCCATCTGAAAAGCATGAAAATGTAAAGTATGTGACATCAAATACGAAAAGAGTTGGAGTTGCTGAATGAAATTGGCAATTTCAAATAATGGGGTTTAAAAGCAAATGGGATAGTGACAGGAGGCTAAGTCAGGCATATTGATACTGTAAGTGAATGGCCTGTGATAGAGATATTGAAGTGATTGGTTACCCTGAATGAATATTGAGGAATAATTTGTGAAATAATAACTAGGGCCTTGTTTGTGTGTCTTTGTGTCATTTCATTAAGCTCAACAAGTCTCTCCTGGAATTGAATTCACCTCCTTACCCTTCCATTGGACAGAATTCTAAACATTTCATGATTCCATTGACATTTGTTTTTGCCTTATTTCACTTTCATTCAGATGATCTGGTTTCAAGTACATGCAATTATTGTACCTGAGCTTTCTATCTAGAGAGTGGAAAGGAAGAAAAATTGATAGCTAGATGCGTAATGATGACAGTCAGTGCATTTGTTGACAAATATGATGTTGTTTCTTTTACGATATCTAACTTCCTGGGTAGCCTAACAAATTGTTCAGTTTCTTCTAGTTCTACTGTCCTTGATCTCTGAGTCATCTCTAACATCATTATGATTGACTGCTCTTAATAATGTCACTTCATAGGATAGTTTTTAATAAGTATTCACAGAACTTCATTTTTAAGTCCTAAGGCTTTACTAACACCCTTCTGCCTTTTCTTCTCTCCGCAAATGTATAAACAAAGATTTTTCTGATGATCTGGGAAATAATAAAATGCCAATGGAAATCTAATATATTTCTAAAGTTCTGTGTTCAATCACCCACACGGGTACATGCACACACAACCACATACATACACACAGTTAGTCTTAATCAAAGCATAACAATGCTTTATTATGTGAAGAGAAAGTAGGTTTTTCCATCTAAATCACCATTCTGTTAGCAAGAGTGCTATAAGTAAATCAAAGAGTAATAGTTACTAAAAAAAGAAAAAAATAGAATTTTGTGAAATCCCAATCCCTTTAAAACCTCAAAGAAATATTCTGAAACAAAGACAATTCTTAAACTTAAGCCATATCATGAAATAGAGATTCACTGGTTGCAAAGCTAAACTGTGGTTTAGCTTATCTAGTGGTTTGTTCATTTGGAATTACGGTGTCATCAAAAACCTGAAGATTGAATTAACTCAGCAGTCATTTGGTCCAATCCCCTATCTGAGATTTGAATCAAAAATATAATTGAATCTGAGCTTTGCCTTTCCCAGGCCCTAACACCTCAAAAAGCATGGTCCTCCAGTCACTTCATCATCCTGGTCACCCCTTCCTAGATGCATTCCAGTCTTTTAATATATCTTGGAATGTATTTTCCAGAGCTGGAAACACTGTGCTCTCTTCTTCTGGATATAATACTTAAGAAAGAACATTTTACATACATATATATGTATATACACACATATACATATACATATATATGCATATGCATATATGTGTGTATATATGCCTGTATATATGTATGCATGTATGTGCATGTATGTGTGCACATATATGTACATGTATGTATATATATATAGAGAGAGAGAGACAGAAACAGAGACAGAGAGACAGAGACAGACGGAGAGAGAGAGCTGCCTCAAGTTTTCTGAATGCAGCATTTGGCTGCAATGCTGTGCTATGCTGCCTTCTCATATTGAACTTGCTTAAACACTTAGGTTTTTCCATTGATCATTGCCTATTGAAATATCCCTCATCCTTTATGTAGACTCTTAATGTTTTTAAACCTGAAATGTCAAACTTTAGATATTCCTTACAAATGTAAACTGCTAGATTTAGCTTATTATTTTCACTAGTCAAGATAATTTTTATAATGCCTTTGTTGTCCACTTTATTAGCTCTCCCTCCCAGCTTTATGTCATCAGCAAATTAAATAAAGCATGCCATTTGTGTTTTTATTCAAAACATTGATAGTATTTTTGAATAGAAGAAGACTGAGGTTTTACTCTGTGCCGATCTATGCCATTCCTCTAAGGATTTCCTTTCACCTTGAACTGAATTATTTAATCAATATGTTTTGAATAAAGTCTTTCAACTATTTATAAATTCACCTGACTGTATTGTTACATCTAACTCCTAACACAGCTGTGGCACATTGAATATGAAGGGGAAGGGAGTGCAACAGAGTGGTGTAGTGATGTGCCTTTGATACAACTGGATATCTCATCCAAGTGGATAATCCCGTCAATCAATGGTCTTCTTGCTATGAGTCAGATGCGCAATTTGGTTAGCTTCCCTAGAAATTGATTTAGGCTATCTCCCTGTCTTTCCTTGTTGTGTTCCTCCTACTTTAATCAAGCTGTTATTTGTTTATACCTAAGGCAGGGACTCTGCTGTCAGTATTTCAGGATATAGATTATACTAATAATTCTCTCTTGGATCCTAGTGGACTATAGCTAGAATTTCTGCTTTTCCTTGGTCTATTACCCCAGATTTCTTTGGCTTAGAGTGGAGGGGCCATCATTTTTCAATTGACTTATGGACTTCTGGATCACAATCCACTCTTTTCTCAGTTACTCTTTGATAAAGCATACATACTTGCATCCAACCTACATTGTTTTTCTATCTTTTTCATAAGGTTATCATGGCAGACTTTGCCAAATGCTGTGTTAACATCAAGATAGACTGCTTATCTATAGCATCCTCATGAACCCCAATATAGTAAGCTTTCTCAAACAAGAATTGTAATTTACTGTCAATAAAATCATGCTAATTTCTAATGATAAACATTCTAGGTCCTTCATTCTATGCACTGGTAATGGCTTATACACATACACTCTGAGGCTGAAGATGAAATGTCAAATTCATGGAATAGCTAAACATAGTCTTGTTTGGCATAAATATATATAAAAGGAAATAAGGGTGGAAAAATAGGTTGATTATGGAAGACTTTAAATGCCAGTCTAAGGAGCTTATATGTTTTTTTCCCTTAACAGCAATAGAGAACAACACATTGTTTTTGATTAGAGACAATAAATTGTACGATCAGAGGTGATGATTGCCAAGGTACTTTCAGCCAATGGGTGAAAGATGGTGTATAGAAGGGAGAGACTAGAAGGGGTGGGAGTGGAGAAGAACATTTGAATGGTGATCTATTTCAGCAGAATGCTAAAAAAAAAAAAAAAAATTAGGTGAGAATTAGGTAAAGTCCTAAACTCTGATGATGGTCACATGAGGAATAATAAGAAAAGATATAAGAGATGATGTTTAGATAAAACTGCCAGAACTTGTCAATGAAAAGACAAATTCTGGAATGACAAAGTTCTTGCTCTAAAGTGAATGGGGAAAATGGTGGTACCTTCAAGAAAACTAGGAAGGTTTAGAATAAGGGATTGTTTATGCTAATGATGATTTTATTTTTGATATTTTGAGAGTAGTATGTCAATAGTAGGACATTCAGGTAGAACTCTGAACTACATTTTGTTTCATACTGTTTACTATTGTCTCTGTATGTCTTTCTCCCTAGTTAGCGTTATCCATGAAGGCAGGATCTATATTTTCCTCCTGCATCACTCAATAAGTAGTTGTTGACTGTTGGATTAAAGACAGGGTCTATAAAACAGAAAAATAATGCAACATTGATTTGTTATTTTAGTCATTCTCATGGATGAATCAGAACGCTCCATAACCCATCTCACTCTATCAAGTCAAGTCATTAAAATGAATAAAAACCTCTTCTGTGTTGAAAAGTTTCATTTGTTTTCTCTATTTCTACTTTTGGAGATTGGAGATGGGGAAGCTTATTTTATTTTAAGAATTTGTACTTACTATTTTGACCTTATAGTTTATTTAAAAGAATCCTCTCTTCTCATCCTGAACTATTTGCACTTGTTGTGATCTTTATATTTGTTTGATGAATGACCCCTTCCATGATTACACATGGCACTTCAGAAACCTGAAAGTTTTTCTTTACCTTCCATGGTCCCAAAGAAAAGCATACTCACAGGATGGATAAAGTTATGACTTGTTTATTAATGCAGTATTTATTATTCATTTAGGTCTAAGCCAGCATGTATGAGACAAGAGCTATGATTATGTATATTTTCCTTATGATGAAATGTATCTTTTTATTTAGGTCCACTAGAAAAATATCCCACAAAAAAATAACATGTTAGATCTCTATGTGGAAGTAGGTGGAATGAGTACACAGTAGTTGCCTAGAAAGCCATAGATAACAAAGAAGGCACCACATACTCTTCTTTCTGATAACGGGTCACATCTCTACTCTGGATGTATCCTGTCTACCAAAACTTCAGTGCTTGTCCCCTCTTGCTGATTCTGATTGGCTTAGCAACCTGAATCTACTCTCCTCCATGGCTGATCTTGTTTTCTCTTTGCTGTTTCTACTTCTCCCAGATCTTGATCTCTGTCAACTCTAGTCTAAAAATCTGGATCAGCAGTCTTAACTGCTTCCTTGTTTAGATTTGTCCTGATATGCTGGATCTTGGGGCATATACTAACTCCATTTAAACTTAACATAGATGGTAGAGGAAAAGCAGGGACTCTCTTGAGCTCTCCCCCAAACCCTCCAAATACCTGCAAAATGGCTCTGCACAAATTTTAGATCAGCATAACTCACAAAATGACAGAGTGAAACAAATTTCTAGTCCAAGACAACCTAGAAGGTCATCAGAGTGGATGGCAGTCTAGCATAAAACATGTCAACATAGACCAGGATCCAGAAAACCTTGAGCAGGCCTCAGGGGATAGAATCACTAGCAGCTATGGCAGTTTTCATACTTCTCAACCCACAAATGCCTAAGACAGCTTAGATTTTCAGTAGCAAAGCTCTATTGGGCATAAGTGGGAAAGCAATACAATCCTGGCCCCAGCTCTGGGGCAGTGGCGATGCAACTGTTTCCAGAGTTCTCTGCCCACAGATGGTAGGGGGAATTAAATGACTTTCTTTCTGCCTTTCGGCTCTTCCTCATCAGAACCATATTTGTATCATAAAAAGAATTAGGTAGAACTCATTATGAGGCAATTTTTCCAGATAGTTTATTGGAATTAACTGTTCTTTAAATGTTTGATAGAATTCACTTGTAAATCCATCTGTCTCTGGAAATATTTTCCTAGGGAGTTCATTGAAGATTTGTTCACTGGATTGTGAGGTTTTAATGGCCTAGTATATGGTCAATTTTTGTATATTTGCCATGTACCACTGAGCAAAAGTTATATTCCTTTTTATCCCCATTCAATTTTCTCCAGAGATCTATCATATCTACCTTATCTAGAATTTTATTCACTTCCTTAACTTCTTTCTTGTTTATTTTGAGGTTAGATTTATCAAGTTCAGAGAGAGAGAGAGAGATTGAGGCCCCACACTAGTATAGCTTTCCTGTCTATTTCTTCCTCTGACTCCCTTAACTTCTCTGCTAAGAATTTGGATGCTATACCTCTTGCAGCACATATGTTTAGTAATGAAATTGCTTCCTTGTTTATGGTGTCTTTTAGCAGGATATAGGTTCCTTCCTTATCTCTTTTGATTAGATCTATTTCTGGTTTTGCTTTATCTGAGATTAGGATTGCTTCTCATGCTTTTTTACATCAGTTGAAGAACAAAATATTCTGCACCAACTTTTTAGCTTTACCCCAAGTTTATGCCCTTGTTTCAGATGTGTTTCTTGTAAACAACATATTGTTGGACTATGGTTTTTAATCCATTCTGCAATCCATCTCTGTTTTATGGGAGAGTTCATCCTGTTCACATTCATAGTTATGATTACTATCTGTGTCTTTCCCTTCATCTCCTTTCCCCTCCATTTATTCTTTTAATTCTCCTTCTCCCTTCCCCTCCATAATAGAGTTTTAATTTTGGACCACTGCTTCCCTCAGTCTTCCCTCTCTTCTTTCAGCCCTCCTCCCTTTAAATCCCCTTTTCCTTCCTACTTCTTCTCTTCTTTTTAGCCTCCCCTACCTTTTCTTTCTCCCTTCCCCTCCTACTGCCTGTGGAACTAGTTTGCACTTATACACTTAACCAAAGTTGTTGTTCCCTCCTTGGAACCAATCAGATGAGAGTACCTCTCAAACAATGCTCATCTCCCTCTCCTCTTTCCCTCTACTGTAATATATTTTTGTGCCTCTTCCTACGATGGAATTTAGTTTTTTTCTGCCTCCTCTTTTTCACATCTCCCATTACAATCCCTTCGCACCCTTAAAACATGTTTGTAATCATTACAACATTTAATTTATACTCACTCCCTCTATCTATGTACATCCCTTTTACATATCATAATAAACATACAATTCTCAAGATTACAAATATCATCTTCACTTATAGGGATGTAAACAGTTTTCCCACGTTGAGTAACAAATTTGTTTTTTGTTTTTTGTTTTTCACCTGTTTATCTTTTTATGTCTTACTTGAGACCTGCATTTGAAGATCAAATTTTCTATTGAGTTCTGGCCTTTTCATGAGGAAGGACTGGAAATCTCTTATTTCATCGAATATCCATCTCCTTGCCTGAAATATTATGCTCAACTTTGCTGTGTAATTTATCCTTGGTTGTAGTCCCTGTTCCTTTGCCTTTGGAATATCATATTCTAATTCCTTGATTTTTTAATGTAGAAGCTACAAGGTCCTGTGTGATCCTGACTGTAGCTGCTTGATATTTGAATTGTGTCTTTTCAGTTGGCTACAGTATTTTCTCCTTCACTTGATATTTCTGGAATTTGGCAGAGATGTTCTTTGGTGTTTTTGTTTAGGATCCCTTTCAGGAGGTGAGCGGTGGATTCTTTTGATGACTATTTTGCCCTCTGAATCTAGGACTTCTAGACAATTTTCCTTGATGATTTCTTGGATGATATTTTCCAGGTTCCTTTTTTCATCATGGTTTTCTGGTTGACCAATTAACCTTAGATTTTCTGTTCTGCATCTACTTTCCAGGTCAGTTGTTTTTCCTGTTAGATATTTTACATTTTCCTCTATCTTTTCATTCTTTAGTTTCTGTTTGACTGATGCTTGATGTCTCATAGATTCATTAGCCTCTACTTGCCAGATTCTAATTTTTATCAGATTGATTTCATCAGTTAATTTTCCATCTCCTTTTCCATCTGTCCAATTGTTCCTTTTAAGGAGTTATTTTCTCCAGTTTGTTTTTGTACTTCCTTTTCCATTTGTCCAATTGTCCTTTAAGTTCTTCTGTGTTTTTTTTTCATATTTTTCAAGTTAATGTTCAGTTTTTCTTTTATTTCTCTAATTTGACTTTCAAAATCCTCCCTGAATTCTTCCAGGAAGGCTCTTTGTGCTTCAGATCAGTTCATATACCCTTCTGAAGTTTCGAATGGGAGTACAGTCTCAGTACTGATTTCTTTAGTGTTTGTGTTTTGGTCTTTTTCACCATAGATAGATTCTATGGTCTTTTCTTTTCTGCTTTGATTCTCACTCTTGATAATCACCCTCTCCCTGGCTTTTAAAGTAAATCTCTGCATCTGGGGCACAGGGGTCTCTGTCCCACAGTTCTTGTACCTAAAACTTGATGCTTTGTGTGTTGTGGCCTCTGGTTCTTTCAGCTAGAAAGTAAAAATCTTGTAGCTTACCTGATGCTGACCTGGCTGGTTTTGGAAAGCAGAGGTCAGGTGAGGGTTTCCCCTCAGTTATCCTGGAGTTAGCTTGTTAAGTGTGGGAGAGAGGGGTGATCTGGCTACAGGAGGACTCCTCTGCTAAGCTGGAGTATAGTCAAGCTCAGTGGTTGGTGATTCTTTCTGAGCTAATGTCTTCTTGATCCCCCTGGAGTGCTGAGACATGTCTGGTGTCCTGGTGTTGGTGGTTTCGGGCTTCACATCCGTGGGGCTCAGGATCCTCTCCAGGCTGGCTGAGGTGGGGCTTCCTGGGACAGCTCTAGTCCTGCACTTTCCCCTTCAGCCACTACAAGAGGGATTCCTCTTTGTGACCTTCCTAGCCTCACAGAATAAGAGACTGTTTACCCTTTCTGCTGCTACCACTGTTCCAGAGTTTTCCTGGGGAGATATTGTCTGGGCTTGTTAAGGTCAACAAGGGGAGGGAGATAGCAATTACCAATCACTTCACCATCTTGGCTCCCAGAACTGGGAAACTCAAAGTTTTAAAAACTAATGTTAAAAATTGTTTTTTACCTGCAAGTGGGAATAAGATATGCAGGCAATGGAATGTAGAAATCTACTTTTCCCTATAGGAAAATAGAGGAAAGGAATAGGAGAAAGAGGGATAGGGGGTTGACAAAATTTAGGACAGATTGGGGAAAGGGGTAATCTGAATGCATGCTGCCTTAGGGTGAGAGGGAGGGGTGAGATGGGGAGAAAATTAAGATCTCAAAATCTTGTGGAAAAGTATATTGAAAATTAAAAATAAATAAATTTTAAAAATAAAATACTGTTATTAAAAAGAAAACACTTGACATACCATTTCAGTAGGAAAACCTCTTTCACTAGCAAAACCCCTTAAATATTTATTTCCTATATAAAGAATTGAGGCAGATACTTGGATATTATTATTATGAAATTTCAGATGAAGCCTATTTATACCAGAAAGCATATATTTGATTCATGTGGGAATAGATGGAAAGAGCATACGACCTTTTATAGTATTTTCTCAGTAGTAGAAATAGCTCTCATTATACCTAGTCCACCTTATTTTCTAATTCCAGTTTCTCTTTTCAACTTTTGGGACTCTTTTACTACATTAACCTGACCATTTGGATAATGACATTAAACAAATCTCATCTTTGTTCAAGGCAGCATATGTATTGTCACCTATCTACACTATGCATAAAAAAGCACTTCTGAAATCATGCCTGAAGTAGAAGCAATATATTATATGGAAAGCAGAACACAGACAAACAGATTTGGGGCTGATCCTGGCTCAGATCAGAGACTACTTGGTAGTTTAGGCTTTATATTGGATAAAAATGATAAAATCTTAGGTCATTCAACAATTAATAAAAAATATTTATTTAGCTATAAGAAGAAGATAGTCAACAAGGATAGGCAATTAGGATATTTCCAGTTGAGCAAAGATCCCTTGCCTTAGTTACCTATTGAGATCCATCAACCAAATATGAAACCACCCTAGAACTTCTTGTGACTATTTTGCACTCAGGAGAACATGAAATATTCTAAATACTGAAAATTTCTTTTGTCATAGTAACCTCTTTCTGCCATTCATGAATGATTCAATTTCTTTCTCAGTTCCCTGACTTGAAAGTCACAATTCCTTGAATATTTGCAATTTTTCCCTGAGACATTATGCTCCTATATACCCATTTTCCATCTTATATTTCTCTTTCTTGAATAACTGCTGTAATACACATGAGGCTACATAAGAAACTGACAGATCTTTTTTTGACATAAGTATAGCCAGAAAATGATGCCAATAGTCTAAACTTATAGTCTCTTGAGCCCAAAAAGCATGAGGACAGTTTCAATTCCTTTTAAGGAGAGACTAGTCTAACTTGCGTAAAGGACAGAGATTAAGATATTCTTCCTACTATACAATGATTAAAATTTTGGCACTGTACTTGCTACTTATGCGATTAGAAACAACTTAAAACTCTTTTGTCTTTTGTCTTTCATTATTTCATTATTATTCTAATAGCTAAGTTACCTTTCTATGCTTGATCCAATAAAGTCAGAGTAGGGAAGTTACTCTCCCACCATTTATCTTTGACTGTGGTTGAGTTAGGTAATATCAAAACATTTAGTCAATCTGATTTATCATAGCTTGTTAAGTGCTATTTTTGTTTGTTTGTTTTAAGGTTGCAGTGGTCATTGAATTAATTGCCAAGTGAACAAGGTGATGAGCCTCTTTATATTTAGCTGACTGATACTAGGAAATCATAATCACTCATTGTCAGGACCATAGCTAAAGATTTTCTAGGATGACAGAACTTGTCAGATTTTGTACTCTGCTGATTTAGTCTTTGCAAACCCAGATTTATCACCCTAACTTCAATAGGTTTACAAAATCTATGATAAATTAGAATAGTTATTTTTAAATTCACATTTCATAGACTGACAGAGTACTTGGGTTAGCAAAGAAGTGTGCTGATCTAAAATAAAACTGATTTGGAATCCCCGCTACAATATTTCTAACAAGAAGGGATCTACCTGAAAACTGCCAGTAGTGGACAATTTACTAGCTCAATCCATTTCACTTTTGGACAACTTTAATTTTCATGAAATTAAGCCAAAAACTGTCTCTGCAACTCCCATGTATTGCTTCCAATTCTGTTTTCCCAGACTCAGGAGAATGTGTAATAGTCCATCTTTGACATATCAACACTATTTCCTCGCCCCCAATATTTTTTTTAAACAGAACCCTAATCTCTTCCTTTAAGGATATGTCATGCTAGTAGGTGATAAATGGTTTTGAAACATACAAATAATTTGAGAGTTAAAAATGAATGCAGTCATTTGAGTGTGTGGCAGAAGAGCTTGTTGTTCTTATAGAGAGTCCTTTTCCAATTAGGGACAGTTGAATAGAAAACCAAAATGATCTCATGGTTAGTTAAATTTCATCAATGAAAGATCTTGATCCTAACTTTAAAAAAAGAATAAATGTTGCACTGTAATGTACATTGACACAATTTTCCTGATTCTTTTTTGTGTTTGGAGAACAAAAATGCTATTTTTAAAATTAAATTAGTTTCAAATTTAAATACAGCTCAATCTGAATGTCACAACCTTTTAATATAAATGAAAATATAAATGCCAGGACCTATTCTCTTCATGAACAGTTGGTGTTTATTGCCTCACATTTTTTCAATATCCTTCTATCTTTACTAACAACACTGTGGGTGGGAACACAAGCTGCTATATATTTAAACCACTTTTACTCTTTAATTTTAAAGAGGTTTAATATAGATCCTTCTTTTGGGGTAGGGTAAGATGGGTGGGGGGGTACAGAGATTGGTGATTAATCTGGAGGTGATTCACTACTCAAATGCAGAGGAACACTTAGTCTTATACTTTTTTTAAGTTGTCAGTTTAATCAAGATTATATTGTTGGCAGAAGGCATTAAACTAAAAAAAAATGATTTTTTTTTAAAAGAAGATACTGCCAGAATGACAAGTGAACAACTCTACAGCTGTAGGTGGAGACTAGACTAAAGTGTTTATATGGAACAAATGACTCAAATGTTTTGGTTACTGTCTGCTACTGGAGGGGTGGTAGCAATTTACAAGCAACAAGAGGTCAAAAAAATGTCTTTTTGAATGCATACACACACACACACACACACACACACACACTTCTTAACCTCTTTTGTGTTAGAGACTCTTGGAATTCTGGTGAAACTTTTTGGACCCCTTCTCCAAATCCTGCTTTTAAATGCACAAAATAAAATATACAATATCACAAAGTAAATCAATCATATTGAAACATGCCTATCAAAGTATATCTTTTTTGAAAAAAAAGTTTAAAGATTTTTGGTTAAGAAGTCCTCATTTAAAGTTTTGTCTATGAATGATAATTGATTTCACAAACACAAAATCCTATAAATCCCCAGCTCTCATTATTCCACTTTAGGCTGACTTCTGTAGTTAGACTAGAAGCTACTCTGAGAAAAGCCTTGAAGTTTCAGGGGGAAACCAAGCAATAGAACTCATTTTAGTTTCAGAGGAAGGCATAAGCTTCCCATATTTCCATTTCTTTGTGGTTCTCATGACAGAAAGCTATGACTAATTTACATCTGAGAAAACTAAAACAGTCCTATCTGTGAAGAATATTTTCTAGTACTTCCAAAATTTTATAATCATCTTAAAAGCAGGCTAACCATCCATGCCAACAATGAGAATCTTTATTTCTTCATGTTTTATTTCTGTGACCCAAAGAATTATTGACTTGTCCAACTCTGTGATTACAAGTATCTCTCAGTTAGGTTGGTATTTGGATGACAGATTTTCAGTCTCTGAGGAAGATTTTCAACAAAGATTTTCCATTTTGGTATAGAACCAAAATATTGGCTCTGTTGGTATAACCCTAGAGATCCCAGCAGGTTACCCCCATTCCATACTGGAAAAGTTCTAATGAGACACTTCAAAGTAATTTTTTTTTTTCAGAAAATCATCTAGCAGTACTAATAGGGCACTCTATATGTATCTTAGGTCAAAATGAGCCATACTTTGACATACTCATATATTTAGTTAGATATTTTCACATTTCTGGGTGATGGCTTTGTAATTTCAATTTAGTTACCTTCTAGCCAGACTGTTTTTAGCATTCAGTCTTCACGATAATTAAAATCTTTAGGTCCACTGTCTAGGAAGTCATATTTTCCCATTCTTGGCAACTAATTAATCCCAAATATCTCAGAACAGGAGACCACAGAGAATTTTTAATGACTCAGTTTCTTTTTATCAATTTCAATTCAAATTAAGTATAAGAAAATTTCAGATAATTACTTTTCAGATATTGAACTTAGTAAGAGCTGTACAAAACTACATGAAAAAATCATTCTTCCCAACCATCACCATATAGTTATTTTTCATTCCAGACAGTTACCTCTTAGAGTCTTTCTTTTAGTTTAATAAGCTATTTCTAATATCTATCATTTGGGATCTCTTGGTTCCACCCAAATTTCATTGAGAAAAGATTAAAACAAAAAAAAGCTCTGTCCAATAACAGTCTGTTTTGTTGATTATCCATTCCCTAGAAACCTGCTAAAGACAGTCAACATTAGCCTCTATTTTTTTAGGAGAATCTTATCAATAAGAACTTTTTATCATCTTGAAGAATAATAATTTCCTTGAAAATACATATGAATTTAACTTACACCAAGTTGTTGTTAATTCTTCCTTCTCCACTTAAGGAAATATTCTTTATTTAGTAGGAGGTCTACATGGTTCTTTTTGAATAGAATCAAGAACTTTAAACCAGATAACATGCTGTTTCTGTCCTTTGACAATTTCCTAAGATTTGTAAACAGTCCTATAGAAATTGTTTTCTGGTTCTGATTTCTTTTCATAAGATTTTTGGATTTCTATAGTTCACCATGCTGCTGAAATCCTGCTTTGGATGTAGTATAGGCCTATCTCTGAAATTTCTTTTGTCATAATAACCTCTTTCTGCCATTCGTGAATGATTCAATTTCTTTTTCAGTTCACTGACTTGAAAACCACACTTCTCTCAATATTTGCAATTTTTACCTGAGATAATATGCTGCTATATACCCATTTTCCATCTTATAGTTCTCTTTCTTGAATAAGGGTTGTAATCCACATGAGGCAATAGATCATTTTTTTTACATAGGTATAGGCACAGGAGAGTCATTGGGAGTCATTGGGACATTGGTGTATTACTAAAAAAGAAAATTAGTCGCTAATTTTTTTTAAATCTAGTACTAAGAAGAACTCTGAAAGAAGTACAAATCTCTGAAGAAGAGGCTATAGGGCAATCTAGTTGCAAACTTAGGAGTCAAGGTCAGAAGAAGGAAAATCAGTGAAACTGACTTGGCTAGAGTTTGTGCCTTTGGATTAAGCTAAAATTGAATGTTTGGATTATTTCAGTAATTACTGACTTTTTCACTTTCAGAATATTCTTTTGAAGACAGATTACAGAAAAAAGGCATTAAAAAAGTGTAAGGATAGGTAGTGTAGGGTTCTGTATTGTTTTTGACAATAAAGGCAATATATGTGCCCATGGATCTCTTTACAAGTAGCCTACAGGGAGGCAAGAACAGATATCTTTAGCATCTCCTTCCCCCATCATTCTTCATCAGTGACTGTGATTCTTGACAGGAAGGGAAGCAGGAGGATGGAGCCAGAAGCCTATCATTCTTCTGTCTTTAGAGAGAAGTACTGGACTAGAATTATGTCACTCTGCTCTTTTAAACATGGTTTATGTAGGGGATGAAATTTTCAAGTTCAAATTGAACACCTAATCATTGTTCCTTAGTGCGGGAACAGTACCTTCAAGCTATATATTCTTGATCTTTACCAAATACCAGTTCCACAGTATATAATAAATGATATATATATATATAAATTATACAATTTATTTATATAATACATATAAATAAATATAACACATATATCATAAATACTAGAAACTCATTTATCTAAGTTGATAGCAAAACAGAAATCAGAGAAAGTACATATAGGACCATAAATGCCAGACAATACAGACTGAAGGAGCTCTTCCATTGGGACTGAATTATCTAAGCTCAACAAAGAGAGGGAGAGAGGGAGAGGAGAGAGAGAGAGAGAGAGAGAGAGAGAGAGAGAGAGAGAGAGAGAGAGAGAGACAGATAGACAGACAGAGAGAGAGAGAGACAGATAGACAGACAGACAGAGAGAGAGAGAGAGACAGATAGACAGACAGACAGAGAGAGAGAGAGAGAGAGAGAGAGCGAGAGAGAGAGAGAGAGAGAGAGAGAGAGAGAGAAAGGGAGACAGAAGAGAGTCAGATCTCACCTCAGTGAAATTTTTTCTAAAGTTTTTAATGTAGCAGACAGGGGTCAGAGTCACAATAGAAACTTTCAGCTCCTGATGGAAATTAATTTCTTTGCAGATCCTTTCCCTTCAAAGATCTGAAGGCAGTTTGGAATCATCTATTTTCTCCCTTGGAATTGGTAGCCAACAGACCATGAATGTCTCTTCTATCCAGCTCTCATCTACACAGGCTTGCCCCTATGTAGGTGAGGACCATCGATTAAGCAACCTCCGCCCATAAGGATAGAGTACCACAGAACTGATCTTTATAACTGAGAATTTCAAAAGCAAATAAAAAAGGAAGAAAATTCTGAAATTAAGGAATTGTTTTTCATTATTCTTTTCTTATACTAGTATTTTCAGTAAAAATGAAGCTTACAATTTCTAAGTGTAAAAATTCCATTCTTTAATGTGTGAAATTATTTAAAATTTTATCTTTTGTCACTTGCAAATTTATAATGTTAATACAAGTGTCTTGAATTAGGATCAAGGCCAGTTATTTTAAAATCTTTCATTCAGTAACTGGTGAAAAACTTAGTGTTACATGATTATTTTCCATTTATATTTCACTTTATATTAGCAGAATAAATTACCAAGTATTTTACAAGTGTTTATTAGTTATTCCAAGAACTGAATGAGTCATTGTAAGTTGTAAAGAATAAACTGAGACCGTTACTTGCTATTTTATCATTGGGTCTTGGCATTATTATTATCACGAATAGCAGTGATTCATAGAGCACCATACATGTTTCCATCTGAAAATGAAAGTTTTTAGTCAAATTTAATCATGCAAACATATTCTGTATCTATTCTTAAATTACAGAAATAGATATGAATGACGGATGTAGTATGTGATGCTGGTTTGTCTCAGAAATCTAGAAATATATCCCCCATGACTTGTAGGGCACTTGCAATAAGTCAGAATGTACTGAAGAGCACATTCTGCCAGTCAATTTTATTTAGGTTCAAAAAGAATTTTAGCTCCTTATGGTTACATGAAGAGGAAAACCAGAGTTTTCAAGGAAATTTTCATTATTTGAAGTGGCAAATAATGGTGTGGAATCAATTCTAAATAAAATGGATAGAAGTGACAACAGAAAAATATATCAATAAAAAAAGGAGAGGATTCAATTCCATTGAAGCTGGACTGGAAAGGATATGTATAAGAAAGTAAAGAATAAAAGA
This sequence comes from Notamacropus eugenii, assembly GCF_028372415.1. Taxonomy (NCBI): domain Eukaryota; kingdom Metazoa; phylum Chordata; class Mammalia; order Diprotodontia; family Macropodidae; genus Notamacropus; species Notamacropus eugenii. Next base: position 283,662,541 of record NC_092877.1, read on the forward strand.
GATGTCCTTTAAGGATCACTAAACAAGACATCTAAATTCTTATGCAGGTCATCTGCACTTGGAGGATGTCATGTCCAAAACTAGGCTGGCTATATATCCTCCTTCAGGATTCTAGGAGTACCCCTGAAGTGCATTAAGGATGATTACCTAATGTCATTGGCTCAAACTTCCACTTGTATGCTCCACTTCTCCCCTCCTAATCAAGAATTAATTAGTGAGCTAGCCTTAAGAAGTTTTTTAAAAGGTTTATTTACTAAAGAAACAAACAAAAAATACTGAGTACAACACATTCCCTGTCTCTTACCTCGCAAGGGGAAAAAAGTGTATGAGATACTCTCAAGAAGTACATACAGCATTCAGGGGAATGGTGGTTTCAAACTTAGAGAGCACAAGTGATAAAGGGAAAATTCACAGGTCTTGGTAGCTGCAAACTCCTTTTACTTAGGAATATCAAGAAGTTCTTATTGGGCATTGCTAGCTTCCTTGTAGAGTCATAAGTGCAGTCTATCCTTACCACCAGCTAGTCTGGGGAAGCCAAATTTAGGACACTGATGTTAGAAGGGGGCTACTCTTGTCTTCAGCATATGATGGAAGGGCATTAATGGAAGCATGGAAGTCCAGCATTCCCTAACACATTACAAATTGTCAAATATTTCTCTGGTTTAGAGGGGAGACTTGGTAGATGCTGAAGTCAAGGTTTCTCTTCTTCCTCTTCATTCCCCTGTCCAAGTAATTCTTCTCAGGGCTATCTGCTAGAATTCCATATTCACTACAATTTCTGGAGTCCCTCCTCCCTCCCACTTGATTGATAACTTGAAGATGATGATAATGACAATATTAATAATACATACTTATGTAGTAAGTATTACTTTAATTAGTACTTAAAGTTTTTGTGAAGTACTTTAACTACCTTAATTCATTTAATCCTCACAACAATGCTAGAAGGTAGGTTACTGTCTTCATAATATAGATGAGGAAACAGGGGCACAGAGAGGTTTAGTGACTTTCCAAGGGTGACCCATGTATGAAGAGTAGGAGACAGGTTTCAAATACCTGTCTTCCTGACTCTCAGAATCACATTCTTTACACTATACCTCTTACTTCCCTGGGATCTGATCAATTTTCCAGTCTTTCCTTAAACACATCTAGTTAAAAAGGATTTTTTCACGCTTAGTTTTAGCTATTTTGATGGATTGAGGTGTGTTTTAACTTATTTAAGATATCAGACTTCTTGGTAAGGTGGTCTGGAGAACACATACTCTATCCTCATCCTTATTAATTTTAGGAAATTAAAGAATGCTCACATGAATAAAATGGCAGAATTTTACAGTCTGAATGTATTTGTCTGCTCAATATAACTTGAATTATAGATGATAATAGTAATAGCTAGCATGCTTATAGCACCTTAAAGCTTGCAAAGCAATTTGTAAATATTATCTCATTTGATCTTCATAATACCACTGGAGAGTAAGTGCTATTATTATTCTCATGTTACTGATGAAGAAACTGAGGCACAAGAGTTTGTAACTTGCCTAAAGTCATACAGCAAGTAAGTGTCTTAGGTAGAATTTGAACTCAAATCTTCCTCATTCCAGGTCTAGTGCTCTGTGCATTGTGCCACAGATGAGAAAATAGACTCAGAAGTAGTTGAGTGACTTGACTAATTTTTGATAGCCAGTTAGTGGTTGAGTCTTCTACTTCCTATATACTGAACATTTTCTACTCGAACATGAAGTGTCATAGATAAAACCCTGACAATGAAGAGCATATGAAATTGTCGTACTATCTCATTACATTAAAAGTTCTCACCAAATATCAATTGAGGGAAGTGGAACCAAGATGGAAGCAAACCCCTGAAAACACCTGTAAAAATGACTCTAAACAAATTCTAGAGCTGCAAAACCCACAATATGATGGAGTGAGGCAAATCTCCAGCCAGTGACAGCCTGAGAGGTAGATAGTAAACATCTGTTTCACTGGACAGGGAGGGGAGTACAGTCCAGCAAGGTCTGTGTCAACATAGGCTGGCCAGAGCAGACCTGAGGGGCCTGAATTGCTGGTAGCTTGTGACAGTTTCCAGACTTCTCAATGCACAAATGCCAAAGACAGCATATAAGGTCACTGGGAAAACTCTGTTGGACCTAAGTGGGGGAGAGGTGAGGTCCTGCTGGAGTCTGACACCAGCCCCAAGGTGGAAGAAAAGGGGTCACTGGCAGTTTTGGATGCACCAGAAGCTTCCAGGAGCTCTGGGACAACAGACAGTGGGAGAGTGAGCAGCTGATACAAAACCCCTGAAGCTGGGACTTCACCCACACACCTACCTCCACTGGAAGTAGAGTCCCTACCTTGACAAAGAGCTAAAAAGTCAAATATTTGGCTGGGAAGATGGGCAAACTATGCAAAAACCCTCAGACTTTGGAAACTTACTTTGGTGACAAAGAAGGTCAAAACATATAACTAGAAGACTACAAAGTCAAAGCTACTACATCCAAAACCTCCAAGAAAAATATGAATTGGTTGCAGGCCATGGAAGATCTCAAAAAGGGTTTTGAAAATCAAATAAGAGAAGTAGAGGAAAAATTAGAAAGAGAAATGAGAGTGATGCAAGTAAATCATGGAAAACAAGTCAACAATTTATAAAAAGAGATCCCAAAAAATGCTGAAGAAAATAATACTTTAAAAAATAGACTAACCCAAATAGCAAAATAGATCCAAAAATCCGATGAAGAGAAGAATGCCTTAAAAAGTAGGGTTGGTCAAATGGAAAAGATGGTTCAAAAGTTCACTGAAGAAAATAATTCCTTCAAAATTAAAATGAAGCAAATGGAAGCTAATTACTTTATGAGAAATCAAGAAATTATAAAAGAGAACCAAAAGAATTTTTAAAAAAAGACAATTTTTTAACAAAGAAATATCTCATTGGAAAAACACTGACTTGGAAAATAGATCCAAGAAAGGCAATTTAAAGTTTATTGGACTATCTGGAAGCCATGATAAAAAAAAAAAAAAGATCCTAGACATTATCTTTCAAGAAATTATCAAGGAAAACTGTCCTGAGTTTATAGAATCAGAGGGTAAAATAGCAATTGAAAGAATCCACCAATCATTTCTTGAAAGAGATCCCAAAAAGAAAACTCCTAGTAATATTGTAGCCAAATTCCAGAGTTCCCAGGTAAAGGAGAAAAGATTATAAGCACCCAGAAACAACAGAAGTATTGTGGGAACACAACCAAATATGTATATACACACACATATGTATGTATATGTATATATATACCTTAAGAATGTGATACTCAGAGATGTTGCATAATTTTGCTATGAATGGTCACATAGTATATGTTGAAGTCAATACTTTGAAAAGGAGTTTGGAAGTAAAACAGATCCCATTCCCCAGCCAATGACTTGCATTTAAATAGTGACCAAGAGACTCACTTTAAACTTCACTAAATTCTGTTGAAGACAATGAGATAATTTTGTTCAAAAAAAACCCAAAAAAACAAGAGACATTTAGTGAGAATTAACAGGCCCATGCACTTCCAAGAACTCTCTAGTTCAATACAAATATGCAATCTTTCAAAAGCATCATATGTAAATTGATAATATAATTCATAGAACTGACCTTCAAAATGTAAGACATTTCTAGCCTGCATTACCTATCAATACTTGTCCAAGCTCCAGCTAGGTCTTCCATGTGGCTGCCAGGGAAGGGGTGAGAGGAAGAATATTCCTGCCAGCTATTTTTGCTTTGCTAGCCAGGAAAAGAAAGAAAAAGAGGAGGGTTTGGATGAGTGCCAGGGAGAGAAAGAATTCAAACTAAATCAAGAGAGAGGACTATTGGAAGAAGTCAGGAGAACTGTTTGGCTGGTGTTGGGGGGAGGACTGGGAGAGAGAGAAAGCAGAAGTGCTTGACTAGTGAGCACTTAAGGTCTTCCTGATACTTCCAGTAATGCACAATTATCTCCCTCTTGGCTGCAGTCCTTGATAGCTCCTGATTTTTAGCATTCCCCCAGGGCTTTAGGCACAACTACCTTCTGAATAGCAAGTTCCAAGCCAGATTTAATGGTCATTGAATCATGACTCTTTATAAGGAATGTCAATATTGAATCATAAAGATCCAACACTAAAGTAAGAGAAAGCTACGTCCTAAATGTATTGTTGTGTCCTTTTAAGAGATCTATAATTCTGATGTGGAGGGGGAATTATTGGGAAAGTATTACAGTCATAGAACTGGAAAGTTCACCTAGTTGGATGTCTTAATTTTCTAGATGAGGGAAATGAGGCCTGGGAAAGGAGAAATTGTTAACCACAAGACACAACTAATATGTGGCAGAGTTGGGATTCAAACTCAGGCCCTCTCTTTCACCACCATTGTGTTCCATACTACCTTTATTAACCCCATTCTAAGTCATCTTTAGTCAGTGAATAGAGCACCAAGCCTGGAGTCAGAATAGATTGAGTTCAAATCAGGCCTCAGTTACAAGGTATGACCCTGAGCAAGTTACTTAACCCTGTTTGTTTCAGTTTCATCTGCAAAATGACCTAGAGAAAGAAATGGAAAACTTCTCTAGTATCTTTTGCTGAAAACAAACAAACAAACAAAATAAAACAAAAATGGGGTCATGAAGCATCAGACACAAGTGAAATAACTGAGCGACAACAACAAAAAGTCATCTTCATTTCAGTGACCATTGATGATTATGATGTTAAGCAACACTAGAACTGTGGCAGAAGTTGGATCCTCTTATATCCATCCCAATGTTCTCTCCCCCATACTGTGCTTACATGTGTGAATGTTAAAATATTCGTTAAGCACATAGTTGCATCTTTATTTTGACCTTAAAGTGGAAGAGATTAGAGTTTGGAGTCAAATGATTTGGGTTCAAATGTTTACTCTAACATTTTGCATCTATGTGACCATAGAAAAGTGATTTAGCCTCCTTATTCTTTATTTTCTCTACTGTAAAATGAAGGAATTTAACTAGATAGCCTCAGGGGTCCCTTCTGGCTCTAGATTCTATGATCACTTCAATTTAAAAAGTACAATGGATTTGATTTTTTTTTTTAAAGCCCAGGCTTGAATCCCAGATCTACTATTAACCAGCACTATTATTTTGGGCAAGTTATTTAACCTCTTGGGGTCTCTGAGCATGTCAAGCCAGATATTCTCTTAGGTTTGTTCTAATTCCTATAAGAATATATAACTTTGAAATGTCCTTGTATGTGTTGCATCCTAAATTTCTAACTACATATGTATTCAAGAAAAGATGGAATATTATTAAAAATCAATGTATTTTTTAAAATAATTTTATTTGTTTTCAATTTTCTACAATCACTTCCATAATCCTTATATTTTTCTGCTCCCTCTCCCTCCTTCCTCCCTCCCTCCCCACACCCTCCTTGAGACAGCATGAAATCTTATATAGATTCTACATATACATTCTTACTAAAAACATTTCTGCTTTAGTCATGTTGCATAGAAGAATTAAAATGAATGGGAGAAGTCATAAAAGAAAACAAAGCATAACACAAGAGAAAATGGTGTGCATCATTCTGGCATCCAATTCCATAGTTCTTTCTCTGGATGTGGAAGGCATTTTGCCTCACGAGTCCACTGAGAATTTTTTAAGTCCATGCTTTTCAGTGAAGTACTAAGTCTAGCAGAAAAGTTCCTCTCAAAATGTGGTTGTTGCTGTGCACAAAGTTCTCCTGGTTCTGCTCCTTTCACTCAATATTAGTTTAAATAAGTCCTTCCAGGCTTCTCTGAAGTCTTTCTGTTCATCATTTCTTATAGCACAATACTATTGCGTCACATTCATATACCGCAACTTATTCAACCATTTCCCAATTGATGGGCATCCCATTGATTTCCAGTTCTTGGCCACCACAAAAGAGAGCGGCTGTAAATATTTTTGTTCATGTCGAAACCTTTTCCATTTCTATGATCTCTTTGGGCTAGAGACCCAAAAGCAATATTGCTGGGTCAAAGGCTATGCACACTTTTGTAGCCATTTGAGTATAGTTCTAAATTGCTCTCCAGAATGGTTGGATCAGCTCACAGCTTTACCAACAATGAATTAGTGCTCTAATTCCCATACATCTACTCTAACATTTATCATTTTCTTGTTTTGTCATGTTAGCCAATCTGATAAGTGTGATATGTTACCTCAGAGTAGTTTTGATTTGCATCTTTCTAATCAATAGTGATTTAGAGCATTTTTTATATGACTATAGATAACTTTAATTTCTTCTTCTAAAAACTGCCTCTTCATATCCTTTGAACATTTCTCAGTTGGGGAATGACTTGTATTCTTGTAAATTTGATTCAGTTCTCTATATACTTTAGAAATGAGGAGTTTATCAGAAGCACTAGTTGCAAATTTTTTTTCCCAGCTTTCTGCTTCCCTCCTAATCTTGGTTGCATTGAGTTTGTTTATGCAAAAGCTTTTCATTTTAATAAAATCAAAATTATCCATTTTGCACTTCATAATGTTCTCTACCTCTTGTTTGGTCAAAAATTTCTCCATTTTCCATAAATATGACAAATACACTATTCCTTGTTCCCCTAATTTGTTTATAATATCAATCTTTATGACTAGACCATGTATTCATTTGAACTTTATTCTTGTGTACAGCGTCAGGCATTGATCTATGTCTAGTTTCCACCACACTGTTGCCCAGTTTTCCCAGCAATTTTTATCAAACAGTGAGTTCTTATCCCAGAAGTTTGTGTCCTTGACTTTATCAAAAAGTAGATTGCTATATTCATTGATTACTGTGTCTTGAGTTCCTAATCTATTCCACCAGTCTATCCCTCTTTTTTCAGTCAGTCAAAGTGATTTTGATGATTCCTGCTTTGTAATAGAATTTGAGATCTGGTAGGGCTAGGCCACCTTCATTAGCACTTCATTTCATTAGTTCCCTTTATATTCCGGACCTTTTGTTCTTCCTTATGAATTTTGATATTTTTTCTGGCTCTACAAAATACTTAAATACTTTTCTAGTAGTTTGATTGTTATGACACTGAATAAGTAAATTAATTTAAGTAGAATTGTCATTTTTGTTATATTAACTTGGCCTTCCAAGGAGCAACTTATGCTTTTCCACTTACTTAGATCTGACTTTATTTGTGCGAAAAGTGTTTTGTAATTGTGTTCATGTAGTCCCTGGTTTTGTTTTGGCAGATAGATTCCCAGTTATTTTATGGTGTCTACCATAGCTTTAAATGGGATATATCTTTCTGTCTCTTGCTGTTGGGCTTTGTTAGTAAGATATAGAAATGCAGATGACTTATCTGGGTTTATTTTATAACCTGAAATTTTGTCAGTTGTTTATTATTTCAAGTAGTTTTTTACTTGATTCTCTGGGAATCTCTTATTACATCATCATATCATCTGCAAAGAGTTATAACTTAGTTTATTCTTTACCTATTCTAATTCCTTCCATTTCTTTTTCTTCCCTTATTGCTAAACCTAACATTTCTAGTACCATATTGAATAACAACGGTGATAATGGACATTTTTATTTCTCCCCTGATCTTATTAGAAGTGAATCCAGTTTATCCCCACTGCATATAAAGTTTGCTGATGGTTTTAGGTAGATACTGCTTATTATTTTATATAAGTTCTGTTTATTCTTATGCTTTCCAGTGTTTTCAATAGGAATGGGTGTTGTATTTTATTAAAAAGCTTTTCCTCCATTTATTGAGATAATCATGTGGTTTCTGTTAGTTTTATTCTTGACATGATCAATAATGCTGATAATTTTCTTAATATTGAATCAACTCTAACTTCCTGGTATAAATCATACCTGATCATGATGTATTATTGTTGTGATAAGTTGGTGTATTCTTTTTGCTAGAATTTTATTTAAAATTTTGGCATCTATATTCATTAGAGAAATTGGTCTATAATTTTCTTTCTCTGTTTTGGCTGTTCCTGGTTTATGTATCAGAACCACATTTGTATCATAAAAAGGATTTGGTAAAAATCAATATCTTCATTTGAGAGAGAAGCTATACTCTGGAACCTGGGAAGAATGAGGTCTAAGTCCCAGAAAAGCTACCTGCAATCTGGATGGGTAAAAATGCCAAAATTTTTCCCCTCAAGAAGAGAGAGAAGAGCAAACAAACCTATATGGCCTCCAGATCTGGAAAGAGTAGAGGGTTATAGCAGCTTCTTTATAAATTAGTGAAAAATTGAAAAAAGATTGAGAGTAGAGAAGAAACTTGTTATGCTTTGGATAGTGTTGGAGAAAGGAATATAGAACCTTTTTGTGCATGACATCTTTCTTTAAATTTAGAGAACTGCTTTTTATTTTGTAATGCCTTTCCTCTCTCCCTTCTCCCAAATTCTTTCAATTCCCCTACTACCACACTCTGGTATGGTGGGAAGGAATACTTCTCAGAGTTGTCAAATGTAGCATGTAGACTAAAGATTAAAATGTAGTTTCTATCTGATTTTAAGGTGTTATTTTTTAAGAAATAAATAAACATACATATTTTGTCTTAGTCAATATGAGAACTGCAGTTATCTTTAAGTATGGTATAATGGCACCTTTTTTAATTGGAGTTTATCATCACTATCTTAGTAAACACTTTCAGTAAAAAAAAAAAAGTAGCTAAAAACTATAGATAGTCACAGAAAAGTCACACCCAAGGTAATTGAAGAAATGTAATCTAGTGCTAACAAAAATCAGCCACTCTAAGCATATTTGACTCTATCATCCATAAAGCACACCCTAATAATTCTGTAGGATAGGTAGGTGTTACAGTGGATAGAATGCTGGATGTGAAGGAAGCAAAACTTTTCTTCTTAAGCTCAAAACTGTTATCAGACACATACCAAGTGACCCTGGGCAAGTCAGTTAACCCTGTTTGCCTCAGTTTCCACATCTCTAAAATGAGCTGGAGAAGGAAATGGCAAATCAATCCAGTATCATTGCCAAGAAATCTCCAAAAGCAGTCACTCAGACAGATATGATTGAAAATGACTAAACAATAACTGTAGTAAAGGTTAAAGTAGTTAGTTTGTCTAGATCATAGAAGTCAAGGAGTCTGAAAACTTAGGCTGAAAATACATTAGGAAGACCCTTGAGAGTCAAAATAAGGGGTTCACATTTTTGTTCCAGAAGCAAAGAATCACTAGAATTCATTGAATAATTGCATTTTAAAAAGTTATCTCAACATTTAAATGGAGCATGAATTGGAATACAGTGAAAACTGAGTCAGTAGGACCAACTAGGAGGAGGTCCTTTGAATAACCCAAGTGAGAGATAATGAAAGATTGATCTGGGATCTTTGCTGTGTGGGTAGAAAGATGAGGTGGTGTGGAGGCTGAAATTATCTGATCTATGGAGTGAGAGACAATGAGGATTTCAATACAATACTGAAGTATTGAACTTGAGGCATAGGAGCAATGGTAGTTGTCTTAAAATTTTTTCATTAGAAGTGAAGATTTTTAAGAAAGAGAAGGAGTTCTCTTTTGCACATTTTGTGTTTAAATTTATAATACCAAGTGAGTAGGTGGTGATGTAGGACTATAGCTCAGGAGAAAGACTAAAGCAAGATAAATAAATTTTGGAGTTGTCTTCATAGAGATGATAATTAAGTTTATGGAAACTGACAAGGTTATAGAGTGAATTGAGAAAGAAAAAAAGAGATCTCAGGACAAAGCTTTGGCATACACCCACAGTTAAACAGCGTGATGTGGAAGATATTCTTGTAAAGAACTTTGAGGAGTGATAGTCAGAGAGAAGAATCTGAAAAAGGTAGTGTCACAAATATCTAAGCAATGACCAGAGAGAAGAAAGTATCCTAGAGGAGAAAATGCTCAATAATGACAAATGTGGCTGGTTTGAATACATTTTAACTTCACTAAAGGACTCAGAATTGCTATATAGAACATATCTACCCTGATCATAATGTAATTTTATGTTTATATGTGTACATATGCACATATATGTCTGCTCAATACTATTCTCTTCAGGAGTTTGTTTAAACAAGGTGTTATATTTAGAATAAAGATTTGATATGATTATTATATATCGTAAAGACTTTCCCCTTATAAATGGTAGAAATGAAAATAAAATATTTTTCATGAAAGAAAAGTTCAGTGGGAATTAAGAACTATAGAACAGAGTTTCTTAACTTAAAAACTTTATATTTGATAATAAAATACCTAGAACAAGATCATTGTGCATTATATAATAAGTAGATAAAATAACGTATCAGCTTTGCCCATCTTTTTATTGGCTCAGTGAAACCAGTAAAATTTTATAAATGTGTCAATATAGAGTACATATATATTCAACAAATATATATTGAATACCTTCTGTATGGTAAAATACTGTGTTACACACAGGGAACTTGAGCAGAGGGAGGAAGGAAACTAAACAAAGGATTACTATGATCTTTTCCCAGAAGAAAAAAAAATAGATACCAAATAAAAATAAAATATATATATATATATATATATATATATATATATATATATACGTGCTCAAAATTTTTGAAACAAAAATGAAATTTCTAAATATGTGAAATGTCACAATGCAAATATATAAAAACTGATGTAAGGAGCTCCTTCTATCAATATGGTAGTGTGAGGGCAAGCAAAGTAGTACCTTTTGCTGTTTTTGTTTATACCAAGAAGCATAATGCCTCTGAATAGTGTGATTATGGAGGATCTTTCTCACCCATTGCTGGGCCTGGGAAGATTTATAGGAAGGTCCACACCTTTTGTTAATGAGGCACTGGTTCTCAAGGGATATGATATCTTCTGACTCTAAAAACTGTATAAAGACTTTGAGATACACTTTTCTTTTGGGGTTTGGTTTTTAGAAGAAGATTTGCATGCCAGATGGGACTCTGGGAAGCCATTAAGCAGCCCCCGGGCTTTGTAAACCAGATGTCAGTGCTTCTCTCTCTGGTAATTATGGTCAGACTATTGGACCTGCCAGATGATTTGTGATATATGTATTGATTATGGTCAGACAGAGGAAGCCATGTCTGTTGATCTTTGATTTCTCTGTATTTTCTCCGAAGTTCAGGGTGCTGACTCCCCTGAACTAGGTGAATAATATATGTGCTTGATTAAAGGAATGATATTTGTGCTTGATTAAACTGATTGTTAACCCATCAAAAGTTGTCTTTCCTTTTACGAGTGCAGGTATAAGAACCTGTGATATCAGGCCCACCTGTGTATGTTGGGATGCTTACTGCTACAGGTACACAAGTGAACCCAGTTCTTTCTATCCTCTAGGTCAGTATTGTATTCTCTATACAGTAATTATTATGCCATGAAAAGAAGTGCTACTCATTGAGAGGACAGGAATATCTTTGTGAGCTAACATGGTCAAGTAATACTTCTTAGAGAGGGTGGACCTTAAATTTCCCTTTCAAGGGTAGGTAGATTATAAACAAACAGAAAGGAAAGTGTATAACATTTATTATGGCAGGAGTAGCATCTGTATATTGAAGATATTAATTCAAATCTACCTTATAGGGTAGTTGGGATGAATATTTCATTAAACTCAAGACACTACATAACTGTGAATGAATATTCTTAACTATTTGTATTAATAATATGAGGAAAGATATGGAAAAGAGAAACAGATATGCATTCTGGGACCAGTGAATAGATTAATCTAGTTGAAGAATATGATCTGTAAAAGGGAAGAGTGAGGGATAAAATTAGAAAAGTAGGTTGGGACCAGATTGTGGAGGTTCTTAAATCCCAACTTAAGGAATGTGGATTTTTTTTTTTTAATGAGGAGTCAATTAGTTAGTAAGTTGACATTAGTAAGTTAATTAGTTAATAAGTTAGTAAGAGATGAGTGAATTGATGAATCTGCATCAGTAATTAATCTGGAAGGAAATCAGAAAATCACATTATAGGTAAAGTGTGGTCAGTGAATGGGAGTTGTAGACAAGCAATTTTGTTTGCTTCCGGTTGGTAAATACTAAAACGACTTTATATGGGAAGTTGGCCTCAGATAGAGGAAAGGAAGTAAAAAAAAATTGATAAGCAAGGGTAATGGAAAAGTCAAGTAACCCACAAGGGAGACCTAGACAGCAACAACCACTGAAAAAAGTCTATACTGCCAAAGAAATAAAGCAGATAGCCTAATAAGAGTTGATAGCCTTTATGATCTGTAATAAAAAGCATTTTATTTTTCTAGATATTTTGTTTTCAAAAGGCACTTATCTTACAGTACCTACACATTTTTTTTTCCTTAAAAAAGTTAAGAAACTTTATCATGCTTTTGGTCTCAAGGAGAATAAAATACTTTTTTTTCCCATAACGAGAGCTGGTTTCTCTCCTTCCCTTTCATTTTGCTCTCTCTTTTCCTTTTTTAAGAATGCTCAGGTGTCAATATAAAGTACAATTTTTCTCAAAATTTTAAAGAACTTTCACCTAAGATTTTCAGAAAAACTTATGATCAAGTAAGCATTTTTATCCCTACATTTGGAAAGTACTTAGTGAGTTGCTAAAGTTATAAGTATCAGAATATAGAGTGAAAATCAGGATAAGGTGATTTGTTCTCTGTTAGGCAGGTCCTGGTTCATTTTCCATTGAAGAAAGAATTTTGAAAGTCTAAGCTTTTGCCTGTAAAAGAAAAGCCCATACTGAAAGTTGATACTCCTGGTGTGCTTGGTATAGTACTAACGATGATCTGTAAGTAAGTGAGACAGATTGTTTTTCAGAACCAGGAAAATGAGCAAAACACATCCTTCAGGCTAGAGACATTATACAGTATATCAGTCTTCTACCATAAAATTCCAGTCACGCCATAGGCTCCTCCTCCCCAGTTCTCTTGCTTAGTGGAAGAAAATGTAGTTGTGAGCTCAGGACAAAATAAAAAATAACAACTCTGTAGAAATATGCCAAAATATTTTAAGATGTGAGACAGGATCTCTATGTTGCCTTATCTTATGCATGCCTTTAACTGACAATATACTTGTGACTTTCTGGATTATCTTAGTCCTAGATCTTGAGGTAATAATCTACTGTATCCTAGCTTAAAGAATGAGAGTATTAATCACAAAATAAATACACTTACCTGATTGGTAGTAGTCAATTCTCTATGATCTTTCAAGTACTGTATCACTGACAGTGTCTGCAATCACAATGGCCAGGATTTTTCAGTCCCCTAGGACATAGTTCTTCTGGGCCAGTGACTTGAACTTGTCCAGAACAGGTATCAACTTTCTATTAGCAATTATCATTATATTCTATCCAGTGCAACAGGCATACCACATAGCAGGTAAAAGTATAAATCAAATGTCACTATCTGATGAGATCCTCATTCTAACCCTTCTTTTGGGCTTTAAATAAATTAAAAAAAAACTTTTTGTAGATAGAGTAGTATAAGGACTGATTACTTCATCTTTTCAGTTAAGTTTAATTATACCTACCTTTATTTTCCAAATTTAGCTTATTCTGAGCTTTAGCCCTATTGACAGGACATCAAAGGATGTCACTGTTCTGCATTTATCCCTTGGTAGCTGTCTTGTGCACATAGAATTATACTATCACATATTTAGATCTAGAAAGAAACATAAAAGTATTTGAGTTCAACTTAAATACTTGAGGGAAGGGAAAGAAGAATTATTTTTCTTAGTGTGGAGAAAGTTTTGCTTAGGTGGTGAGAAATCAGAGTTCACTTATATAGAAGTAGGGAAACACCTACATTAGTATGGATTTATATCTTAGAACAGTATGCAGCCTGCTAAAAGGGCTTATTAAAGACATTGGTTTATCTAGCATAGCAAGGGACTACTAGGAAATAGTTAACAATCTTGTTCTCAATTTAAATTTAGAAACCACAAAGGCTTTTGGTAATAACCATATTAAAGAAAATCACTGGAGAAAATAGCATTGTAATGAGTAGTTCAGGATTACCACAGAGGTGCTGGTACCTGAGACTAAGCAATTTGAATTAATATTTGTCTTGAATTAATATTAGTTGAATATTCAATGGACATTAAGGAAGATAAGTTGGTGTGAAGAGGTAGAAAAGAAGGAAGGCATGGCCCTTACTGAACTGAAAACACAACCACAAATCTAAAGAAAAGTTTAGAGACAGCAGAAAAGATGAACCTGTACTGACAAAGTAGCACAATGAACAAAGAATGACATGAATCCCTTTGGCCTTGCATGGTTACCAAGAATTATTTACTTTCTTTGTAGAATGAGAGTTCCTCTTTTGGTTCCAAACATCTCATAGCCTAGATTTTACATTATAACCCACTCCTATTTTATGATTTATTAATAACTAAAACCCATCCTTCAGGAGTCTCTGACACCTGAATAAACAACTAGATTCTGTTCCATATTTATAGAATCAAGATCAGAAGTTTAGGTGCAGCAGTATGAGGACTGGTTATTTTATCTTTTCAGTTAAGTTTAATTATACCTACCCTTACCTTTCAAAATATTATTTATTGGCATCCTCTGGTACAATACTGTTGCAGAAGTCAATATATCAAAATAGTTATATATCCTATTACTGTCCCTTTCTGATTTAGTTAGGAGCTGCCACATATTGTAATGCCAAGTCAGGATAATGGGATGCAGTTCTCCTCCATTAGTAACGAGAACAATTACTCAGAGAGTGGCAGAGAGCATCTATCCAACTTCTATTTTGCTATTTAAATTAGAGTTTTGCTATTATATGAGAATAGTCACCACCCAATGAAAAATTATTTTAGTTGTCCAGTCTTTCACTTTTTCTTTGACATGTTGGGCCAGTTTTTCCAAGGACTTAAGCTACCTCATGGTTATAGCTTGTGGCCTTGGGAAAATCCAATTATTGAAAGCTTGCAGCATCCTGGTTTGTAAACTGGAACACCCAGTTTTAAAAGAATAACAACTATAAAAATCTCTAGTGCAGTAGTCTCCAAAGTAGATGTCCCAAACTTTTTAGAAGTTGTTGCATGAAAGCAGAGAGGCTTTCAATGTGTGTGATTAATAATTAGAGAGTAGAAAGATGGGCATTAACCCATACTCTCCAAAATAGCCAGGGACTGTGCTAAATATATTGAAATTATTAACTCATTTGAATCTTATAACAGCCCTCAGACATGGTACTATTATCTCCATTTTGCAGTTGAAGAAACTGAGAGAAAGAGGTTAAGTGACTTGCTAGGATCACCCAGCTAATAAATGTCTGAAGTCAAATTTGAATTCAGGTCTTCTTGTTCTAAGGTCCCGCACTCTTTCCACTATACTGCCTAGTTTCTACAGTTGTAGGATTTTTCTCCAGCACAGTTACACCTACTCATCACTATTTATCCTGACAATTACCCACTTTCTTCTCTCTAAGTGCTATTTAAACTACTGGTTTCCTCCCCATTATCAGGTAAAGTTAATTAATAATGGCCATAAATAATACATTAATAGTGGCTCAGGCATATATAAAAATTACTATTCTGATGTCATTGGGGAAATTCCTCCAGCTCTAAGCATGCCCAAGTAAATCCTAAATGACCTTGAGGCTATAGCAGGTAACCGTGGGAGGGAGGACTTTATGCTGCCTTGTAAGAGCCTTACTCCACCTCCCTTTCTGTTTTTTGGTGAGACACAAAAAAATCTCACATCCTAGAAACAAAATATGTATTATGATCTGCGCTGTATATCTTATTACTTTCCCTCCTAAATTCACTCCTTTGTAAACTTTCCTATTTTTCTTGAGGGTTTACCATCTATTCAACTTCCCAACTGAGGTAAAGAGAACAGTTAAGTGAAGGTGGAACTACTTAACTTCTATTTTGCTTCAGTTTACCCTAATATCATCCTTCCACCCCCAGGAAAGAAAATGATTCTCAGAATAGGAAACGGAAAACAAAAGGAGTTAATTAAGAACTGAAGGTTAAGTTGAGTGACAAGATTGTGAGAAAACACTTATCTTCTCTCAAGTTCAGGGGCCAGACAAATTAAATCCTTAAACTGTAGATCAATGTCTATATGTGATCGTTTTCGTGGCAAAGATAGTGGAATGATTCCTTATTTCTTTGTCCAGCTCGTTATATAGATGAGGAAACTGAGACAACTGACTTTAAGTTACTTGACCAGAGTCATACAGCTATTAAATGTCTGAGTCTGAATTAGAACTCAGGTCTTCCTTAGTCCGGGCCTGGTTCTCTATCTACCTCACAACGCAGCTGCCCATGTTTAATAGAAGGTATTACCCTTTATTACACAACTAAAGATAAAAGCGTAAAAATGCAACTAATTCAGACAATTAACAATAGGACAAGGAAATTTTAGCCAAGATGTAAGTGATGATAGAAGAGCCTTTCCTGTTTTGAGAGGGAGTAGTCAAAAATATAGAGGCACTACATTTCTAAAGTCCTAGAATGGGATACTACTGTGAGAAAAATAGGACAGAAAACAGAGTCTTTGGTCACTGAAGAAAAATTTTTTTCGGGGGCGGAGCCAAGATGGCGGAGTAGAAAGACGCACATACACATAGCTCCAGACCCACAACCCACAGAACATCTGTAAAAAGGAACTTACGGCGAATTCTGGAGCAGTAGAGGCCACACAACAGTGGAGCAAAGGAGATTTCTGTTCCAGAGGGACCTGCAAACCTCTCGCAAAATGTCCTTCACGCTGCGGACTGGGAGCCGGGACTGGGAGCCAAGTACAGCCCTGCCGCGCCTGTGGCACCAAGAGAAGCAGATCCGAGCAGGCTTCAGGGATGGGATCTCCAGCAGCCGCGTGGGTCCCTCCACTCACAGGTGACGGGGGTTGGTGAGAGGGTCTCTTTGGTGGGTCTAGAGGGGAGTGGGGTGCCCCCATAACTTAGGCCCCCTCGGGAGGCAACAGCTGAGGCAGCTGCAGACCAGGGCTCATCAAGCAGGCAGGAGCCTGGATCCATTGTTGAAGGTCTCTGCATAAAGCCCTGGAGGGAACTGAGCATGAGAGGCGGCCCTGCCCCAACCTGAGCACCTGAACTTAATCTCACACTGAATAGCAGCCCTGCCCCCTCCCAAAGCCCTGAGGCTGGGAAGCAGCATTTGAATCTCAGACCCCAAGAGCTGGCTGAGCTGATCTGGATGCAAAGTGGGTGTGAAGACAATATTCAGAAGTCAAGTCACTGGCTGGGAAAATGCCCAGAAAAGGGAAAAAAATATAAGACTATAGAAGGTTACTTTCTTGGAGAACAGGTATTTCCTCCCTTCCTTTCTGATGAGGAAGAACAATGCTTACCATCAGGCAAAGACACAGAAATCAAGGCTTCTGTATCCCAGCCCACTCAATGGGCTCAGGCCATGGAAGAGCTCAAAAAGAATTTTGAAAATCAAGTTAGAGAGGTGGAGGAAAAGCTGGGAAGAGAAATGAGAGACATGCAGTCAAAGCATGAACAGCAGGTCAGCACCCTGCTAAAGGAGACCCAAAAAAATGCTGAAGAAAATAACACCTTGAAAAATAGGCTAACTTAATTGGCAAAAGAGGTTCAAGAAGCCAATGAGGAGAAGAATGCTTTCAAAAGCAGAATTAGCCAAATGGAAAAGGAGATTCAAAAGCTCACTGAAGAAAATAGGTCTTTAAAAATTAGAATGGAACAGATGGAGGCTAATGATTTTATGAGAAACCAAGAAATCACAAAACAAAACCAGAAGAATGACAAAATGGAAGATAATGTGAAATATCTCATTGGAAAAACAACTGACCTGGAAAACAGATCCAGAAGAGAAAATTTAAAAATTATGGGACTCCCTGAAAGCCATGATGAGAAAAAGAGCCTAGACATCATCTTTCATGAAATTATCAAGGAAAACTGCCCTGAGATTCTAGAACCAGAGGGCAAAATAAGTATTCAAGGAATCCACCAATCACCGCCTGAAAGAGATCCAAAAAGAGAAACTCCTAGGAACATTGTGGCCAAATTCCAGAGTTCCCAGGTCAAGGAGAAAATATTGCAAGCAGCTAGAAAGAAACAATTCAAGTATGGTGGAAATACATTCAGGATAACACAAGGGCATGGAATAGGATATTCGAGAAGTCAAAGGAACTAGGACTAAAACCAAGAATCACCTACCCAGCAAAACTGTATATAATACTTCAGGGGAAAAATTGGTCTTTCAATGAAATAGAGGACTTTCAAGCATTCTTGATGAAAAGGTCAGAGCTGAAAAGAAAATTTGACTTTCAAACACAAGAATGAAGAGAAGCATGAAAAGGTGAACAGCAAAGAGAAGTCATAAGGGACTTACTAAAGTTGAACTGTTTACATTCCTACATGGAAAGACAATATTTGTAACTCTTGAAACTTTTCAGTATCTGGGTACTGGGTGGGATTACACACAGACACACATGCACACACGCAAACACACATAGAGACAGAGTGAATTGAAGAGGATGGGATCATATCTTAAAAAAATGAAATCAAGCAGTGAGAGAGAAATATATTAGGAGGAGAAAGGGAGAAATGGAATGGGGCAAATTATCTCTCATAAAAGAGGCAAGCAAAAGACTTATTAGTGGAGGGATAAAGAAGGGAGGTGAGAGAAAAACATGAAGTCTACTCTCATCACATTCCACTAAAGGAAGGAATAAAATGCACACTCATTTTGGTATGAAAACCTATCTTCCAATACAGGAAAGTGGGGGAGAAGGGGATAAGCAGGGTGGGGGGGATGATGGAAGGGAGGGCAGTGGAGGAGGGAGCAATTTGAGGTCGACACTCATGGGGAGGGTCAGGATCAAAAGAGATTAGAAGTAATGGGGGACAGGATAGGATGGAGGGAAATATAGTTAGTCTTATACAACACAACTATTATGGAAGTCATTTGCAAAACTACACAGATTTGACCTATATTGAATTGCTTGCCTTCCAAAGGAAATGGGTGGGGAGGGAGGGAGGTAAAGAAGTTGGAACTCAAAGTGTTAGGAACAACTGTCGAGTAATGTTCTTGCCACTAGGAAATAAGAAATACAGGTAAAGGGGTATAGAAAGTTATCTGGCCCTACAGGACAAAAGAGAAGATGGAGACAAGGGCAGAGAGGGATGATAGAAGAGAGAGCAGATTGGTCATAGGGGCAATTAGAATGCTTGGTGTTTGGGGGGGAGGGGATAAAAGGGGAGAAAATTTGGAACCCAAAATTTTGTTAAAATGAATGTCAAATAAATAAATTAATTAATTTAAAAAAAAAAACAAAATCCTAGACACAATAAAAAAAGAAAAAAAGAAAAATTTTTTTCACCTGCACAATTTTGTCACAGGATATCCCTGTTTATCTTCACACTTTCACAACAAATCAATATTACAGGCAAAAATGCCTCTTATGCTTTGGGTACAGTCGACTATTGGGAACATTTCTCATCATAAGGAATGTAGTGTTCCATTGAAGAACACTTGAGATTTGCCCCAAAACAGAATGTTCTTCCTTTCCTTATCATAGGAAAGAACTGAAGAAGTAGTCTTCAGGGGACTAGCCACAGAATTCCTTCATTCCAATATAAAATTTCAAAGGAATGTTTCATGAATCAGAGTTAATAAGGAGTGGGTCACAGATAGAACCTGAGGTCAAATGAGGAATATGCTGCCAGAGACATATAGGACTAAGCAGAGGGACCAGGGCAGAATGAGAGGGGGTGTAGATCAGAAGTGTGAATTCATTGCATTGAATCAAAAGAGCTTGAGGAGCAGGTGAAAAGATGCAATTTAGGGACAGATGGAAGTTTCAAGTATTAGGAGACCAAGGAAATTCCAAGTTTCACAGAACTGAAAGAAAATATATTTAATTTTCCCATCTAACCAGCCCATCTATCGACATGAAGCTTGTCTGCCTTCTATTTATTCCAGAGTGTCATCAAAACAGGTCTTTGCTGAGGTTGGCTGTATTGAGTGAAAATAGTCATCTTTAAGCATCATAAAATGGGGGAGGGTAGAATCAAAGATTCCATGGGTTTGAGAGACATTGACATAAAACAATGCTGAAACAATTGAAGAATGACCTAGAGGAAATGATATGACTCTAGAACCTGAGGATCTCTTGTATTGGTGTTGAGGAAGGTAGACTATAAGGGAGGCAGAGTTTAGTTTTAGAGTTAGTCAAAGTTCACTGTCTCTACAAATTGTTTGAACATGCATTGATTAATGATACAAAGCAATTGATAAGAAATTTTGTAAGAAATTGTAAAAATAACCTTTAGTAAGAGCAATATGATTAAACATGATTAATTATTTTCATCCTGTATATGTCCTGGGGGAGAGTTTATACCTACAAGTAATAACTCTTAACAATTATTTATTCAATTAATTTAATCATGGCAGCTAGCCAAGCAGGTGAATGATATTTTAAGTACCTTTCATTTAAAAATATGCAAAAACATAATAAGTTATAACTGACAGTGAGCATAACTTTTCAGTAGTAAACATGTATCTATTGTATGATTATTCACCATCTGTAATTCAGCAACAAGAAAAAAATGAATTGTCTCTGGTTTCAATTCAGCAAAAAATTAATATAAATCTATTTCTTTCCCTTGGTGTGGCTCTGCTTAATAGTTGAATTAATATTTATTCGTATCTAGATTTTTGTGTGTATACATATATGTGTGTGTGTGTGTGTGTGTGTGTGTGTTGAATACAAAAGGCCAGTTTGGCTGGACAAAGAAGCTCAGGAAGGGAAGTAACATATAATAAAGGTTAAGAACTGTCTGGGCAAGATTGTGAAGGGTTTTAAATGCTGGTCAAGGAGTTCACATTTGATCTTAGAGTTAATAGCTAGCTACAAGACTTCACTATGTGTGCATGTATGTATATGTGTGTATGTGTGTGTACAAGTGCATGTAGATAAGCAGTGATATAGCCAGATATGCAATTTAAGAAAATTACTTAGGGAGACTGAGTCAAGATGGTGGAGTAAAAGCAAGGATTTTCCTGAGCTCTCTCCCAAACCCTTCCAAATACCTGTAAAAATTGACTTTAAATAAATTCTGGAGCTACAAAACCCACAAAATGACAGCGTGAAACAAATCCCCAGTCCAAGACAATCTGGAAAGTTGGCAGGAAGCATCTATCACACCAGGTAGGGAGGAGAGAGCAGTGTGGCTGAATCATTTGTAGCTGTGTCAATTTCTAGACTCCTCAACCCACAAATGCCCAAAAAGTGGCAGCAGAGGCTACTGCCTGAGCTCTGGGCATTCAGGCAGTGGGAGATAGAACAGCTAGTACAAAATCCCTGAATTCTGGCACAGTACACTCACTCCTACCCCTACCCCCACTGAAAGTAGAGTCCTACCTTGACAAACAGTTAGAAAGTCAAGTGTTTGGCTGGGAGCATGAGTCACTTCTTAGAAGATCTCAGACTTCAGAAACTTATTTTGGTGACAAGGAAGATCAAGGCATACAAGCAGAAGAGGATGGTGGAATTAAAGTTCCTACATCAAAAGCCTCCAAGAGTAAGATAAATTGGTCATAGGCCACAGAGAAGCTCAGTAAGGATTTGGAAAATCAAATAAGAAAGGTGGAGGAAAAACTGGGAGGAGAAAAGAGTGATGCAAGAAATCATGAAAATCATTGAGTCAACAGCTTGCTAAAGGAGACCCCCCCAAATACTGAAGAAAATAATACCTTAAAAAATAGACTAATCCAAATGACAAAAGAGATCCATAAAACCAATAAGGAGAAGAATGTCTTAAAAAGCAGAATTAGTCAAATGGAAAAGGACATCCAAAATCACATTGAAAAAAATAATTCCTTAAAAATTGGAATGGAGAATATGAAAGGTAATGACTTTATGAGAAATTAAGAAATTATAAAACAGAACCAAAAGAATAAAAAAACATAGAAGACAATGTGAAACTTCTCATTGGAAAAGTCACTGACCTGGAAAATAGATTCAATAGAGAAAGCTTAAAAATTACTGGACTACTTGAAAACCATAATAAAAAAAAAAAGAGCAGAGACATTGTCTGTCATGAAATTGTCAAGGAAAATCACCCTGATATTCTAGAACCAGAAGGTAAAATAGAAATGGAAGAAATCCACCAATCCTCTCCTGAAAGAGATCCTAAAATTAAAACTCCTAGGAATATTGGAGCCAATTCTAGTACCCAGATTAAGGAGAAAATATTGCAAGCAGCCAAAAAAGAAACAATTCAAGTGTTGCGGAAATACAACCAGGATAACACAAGATTTAGCAGCTTCTACATCTACATTATTTTTTGTTTAATTTATTTTCAGTTCTTGGAACAAAACAAGCATGTCCGTAACACAATGCAGTAAAAAAAAAAAAAAAAAAAAAAAGATTCCACATCCAGTTGTAAAACTGCCGTGTACAACTTGCCAACCCTTCCAAATAAAAAGGAAAGGTATCATAGAAGTTTATTTTTTCCGTTTTCTTCCTCCGGCCTTGAGATAGTTACCATTAGACTCAAAATCAGTGTAGGTGTATGTATGTGTATGTTTCTATATCTATCTATCTATATATTTATACACACATGTATATACATATACGTGTGTATGCATATATGTTTCTATATATGTGTGTGTAACATTCTTCTATACATACACAAATTGAAAATAAATGACTTTTGAAGAAAGACCTCTGACTCTTCCACAGGATTTTCTCCATTTTTCCATAGAAACCTCTTCCCCTCGAAGCTGACTCCACCCTTGGAGTATTCACTTTTGAAGTACCCTCTGCCCCTGAGGCCTTACTTTCTCATTCCCTGGTTCTTCCCAAAGCCTCTAATTTAATGTGGAGGCCTTGGCCATATACATCTTCGTTCCTCTCAAGGCTGAACTGATGACTAATCTCTACAGACATTTCTCTACCTTCTTCATCCACCTCCCCTCTTTTTTTCTCCTTTTATTATAGTTCTTGTTCCCATATTAGAATATAAGCTCTCTGAGAATGAGACTGCTTCTCTGCTTATGTGTGTATTCCCAGTACTTAGCACAGGGCCCGGCCTGTAGTTAGCCCTTAATAAATGATACTTGACAGAGAGATTGACTGATGCTTGTGAAACTGTGGCTATCTTTGTATAAATGCTGACAAAACAGTGAAAGGAATCTGAGGGAAAAATTGATGCCTTTGTTGTTGATTATAATATTAAAGAACTCAGGAAGTGAAAATAAAATAACAAAATTGGTTAAGCTACATTAAAAATAATAATAATTCAATTCATATTTGAGTTGCTCACCACTCAAACCTAATTATCATGCAGCCTGGTATCCTTTACATCATTAAATACATGTCAGATTCACTTTCTTGTAAATTCCATTTTTATTACCACAACAGTAAACTTCATAATTTGTTGCTCATGTCTCACGGGCATCTGTGCATGTAGCGATGTCAACCTCTCACAATTTAAACAAATTATAGGGAATATTGTTTCTGGGATATGTGCTAGGTGCTGTAAGATACTTAGCAGTGTGGTATCAAACTCAAATATAAACTAATCCATATATAAAGATCCCTGATGGTAATATATTGACTTAGTTTTAAAATGCAATGTTATCTCTGTTTTATTGTATTTTATATTTTGTTAAATTTTCCCAATTATTTTTAAATCTATTTCCCTTTACACTTGGAAATGGGGCCATATATCTGACTCCCTTGATTTAGAATGTCCTCTCTACATCAGCCTGCTGAGTTCTCACTGTTTCTTCAGTCCTATAGTTCCTAAATTGCCATTTTCTTCATGAATTTTTCTCTCAAGAATCAGGTAAGTGACAGCATATACCTTTCCTCCTACTCTGACTTGTCAGATAAAACATTGTATTATAAAGTATTTATTATAGAGTTTGAGGTGAAATGTTTAGAAAAATATGAATAAAAAACATCTGGTAAAAACAAATGCCCTCTAACATATAGATTGTTGGATAAGGCGGTGTAAAATATCCTTCAAGAGTAGATAAAAGAAGAGTCATTGAAGTTTGAGAAAAAATGTTTACTATACAGAGAATGAAGACTGTTTTCATTTACATTGCGGGGATCTATACATCTCTGGATTTCTCCAAATGAACAACCTGGCTTCCTGACTGCTAGAATGCTAAGAAATTGTTAGAGATAAAAATGTTTGAGATAAAACTGAAACTGTCCCAGGGGTAAACAAATGGCACTTCAGAACACACC
This sequence comes from Notamacropus eugenii, assembly GCF_028372415.1. Lineage (NCBI taxonomy): Eukaryota > Metazoa > Chordata > Mammalia > Diprotodontia > Macropodidae > Notamacropus > Notamacropus eugenii. The sequence continues at coordinate 283,686,636 of NC_092877.1, forward strand.
ATTTAAAATTGCCTTGCCACTCAGATGTATGGGGTAAAAACTCAAGGTTCACGAGGTATGCTTAATCATCAGTGCTTTAAATTTTCAGTCTACATGTGAGGGTATGAAATAAGCAAGGCTTTGGAATTTATAGCACAGAAAATTAAACCTTTAATATAGCAACTTAACCAGCTTATATACACAGAAACACACACATGCATATAAACAACTTAAAAAGTGTAGCACCCTTCCATGTTTGATGCTGTGAGGAACATTGCCCCAAAGTCAAGGTCCTTCATGGTTCTATATCCACTTACAAACACCTTGCAAGTCAATACCAATATGTTTACTCTTCTTGGTTATCCAGAGTACACAATTAGTTCAAAACAAATACATTTAATGAAATAATAGCTAATATTTATATAGGATTTAAGATTTCTAAGACACTGTACAAGCATTGTCTTATTTTATCTGTATGACAACCTTGGAAGGTAGATGTCAGTATTATTTTCATTTTACAAATGAGGAAACTGAGGCAGATGGAGGTGCCCAGGGTCACAAAGGCAAGCATCTACAATATGATTTGAACTCAACACTTATAACTTCAAGTTAAATGCGGCTCATTAGTTGCTTTGAAATAACATACTAAAAAAAGTTACAGTAAAATATCCATTCCAGACAGTAAAATTTCCCCAAAATACTGGGGAAACTAGGTGTCACAATGCATAGAGTGCTGTACCTACAGTCAGAAAGATTCCTCTTCATGAATTCAAATCTGGCTTCTGACACTTAGTAGCTATGATTTATGAAAAGTTAGAAGTGAGTGAAATGACTGATAAACAACCATAAGTACTCAATCTCCTAAATACACACAACTTCAGTGGGAAAAGTGAACACACATAGGCATCACACATGGAGCTGTACATACACAGAACTCCAGGAAACACATATAGAAAGGTTTTCACATAAATTGTGTGTATAGCCAGAGGATATGTATAATAAAGAAAACACATAAAGTACACAAGTGGCTGGATAAAAGTATAGCAACTCATGCCCTTTAGGCAGCTTCTATCTTTGAACAATATCACTGAACCTTAGTTGCCACTGCTACTGCATTCTTGGAGTTACATCTCTTCTATCTTTCCACTGGGTGCAACATCTCTGTTACTTCCTGATTGTCTCTTGTTTTCTCCTCCCCATTCTCTCCCCTTCCCACTCTCCTTCCCTTTCTCTCCTCTAAGTGTCTCTGCTCTCTGTGTCTTCTGGCCACTTTCAGCTCATGTACCTTGATTACCAATTTCTGGATTTTATCATATCATTATTTCCTACTGACCATATAAGAGTTATTTGACTCTTCTAAAGTGATTTAACTTTTCAGGACTCCTAAGGTAGTTCTTTTTAGACTTAAGAGTTCTTATTGGACTTATCAGTTTACTGAGCAAGTTAAAATTTCATTTGGGAGAGGGAATTAACAAACTGAGAGTTGTCTATGCCAATGAAATCCCATGTATAGTTCTTACGTACATAAATATGATAACTTCTTTGAATAACTGGAGTTAAAGAAGGGAAAGGCCGAGCTGGAACCAATTTAGGGCATTACATAACACTTTCCAAGTAACTCTGACCATAAACTATCTAGCACTCCAAAGGTTCATTGCTTTCACACTGATGTTCATTCCCCTGGTGATTCTCTATGCCAGTGGACACATGAATTCTGAAAAATTAAAATGACCAATAATTCAAAATACAAGGATATGCATATGGAAAACATAAGCCGATCGTGTCATAATAGTCATGGTACTTGCACCAGAGGAGCTAGAAAAAAGACCTTATCCTGGATGTATATAAGAAAAGGAGGTTGGCCACTCATAGAGGAAGGAGAAAAAACATAAGGATGTCTTCAGTCGTATATTTTCACCCCTGAGACACTAAAAAAAACAAAAGAAATGTTTGCATTTTGTTCTATAGATAGTTAATGTCTATTGAAAGGTATTAACACAATTCTTCCAAGATGAAAAGGCAAAGAGGAACTCCTATCTGCATAGATGAGGTAGGAAGGCCCATAACAATGAAATCAATGATTCACCAAATTATCAAGATATCACCCTTATGAATGTGAGTATTAGAGCTCTATTCCCTATTTGTGTTTCACAATGTTTTCATTTAAGAAACTCATATTCTTAAATTGCTTCATATATAGACACACACGTATGTGTACATAATTTATATATACAAATATTAGGGGAAAGATTATTAACAATTCAGTCCTGCAATAGATGGCAGTCCAAAATTTCCATAATTAAATAAATTCTATCAAGTTGTTGGTGATTTTCCTTTTATTACACTATGAAATCTCTTTCATTCAGTATATGTTTGTGTATCCAGCTTGCCTTTTTCTTCCCCTTTGTCAATTCATTTCAGCAAGGTAATAATCATAGGGTTTTACTGCTTACATGATTAACCTCAGTTTTGTAGATATAAGATGTTCTGTTTTGTGTGTGTAGGAAGGAAGTCTATATTGTTTGACCCATGTGCTTATCATGGGACTTCAAGACTATCTTTGTTAATGCCATTCCTCACTGAAGCATACTGTTTTTTTATTTTTTTTTTATTGCTGTTTGTCATATGGTTCCTTTTCCCTTTCAAGAATTGCTTCCCAGACTAAATGTACAGTAATGAAAAGGAGAGGATATACCCACTTAATAAATCATTTGTATAGAAAAAAAATATACAGAAAGCAGGTGGTATGTATTTTTCCCATTCCCGAAGAGGAGTAATATGTTATATATTTTTAGCTGAAGCAGCATTTAGCATAAAGAGGATTTAGATTACTTGGGTCTGAAAATAAATAGTCTGATCAAATACATGCACAAACCCCCTTCTCATGATATTTTGAGAGTTTCTTTGCAAAGATAAGTGAAATATTTTACATATTGAAAGTGAAATACTATTTGTCATTTGCATGGCATTTGCAATTGACAAAATGGTCTTGCAACCAATTTGTAGAAGCTGCTCTTTACCTCAACACTATGAGGCAGATATCTGTTATTAGATATTTCTTGTGGACTAGGAAGCCGGGAATAATGTTCAAGGTCACCCATGAAAGCACTAGGGAAATTAGGAGTCACAAATTGCTACTGTGTGCAAGTTTAAATTCCAGATTCCTTAAAGATATGAGTTACCCTCTGCCCTTCTCTCCTTCCCATCACTCTAGCATCTGATTCTATAACAATCTCTATCAATATCCCAAAGAAACTAATTCATTACAACATACAAAATATAGTACAGAGCAAATGCATTGGGGTTTATAAGCCTAATGGGGACTATTTGCTAGGCCCCTGAGTTAGATTCTGAGGAGCAAACCTTTATTTTATCCCTCTACTCTACTTGCTCAACTCATGTCAGATATTAAATTAGATACAGAAAAATTGGATTAGGTACAGATATTAAATAAGACAGCCCCTGACCTTAGGAATCTTTCGGTCAAATAGAGTGATAAGATGCAAACACTAATTGTAATACTCAGTATAATATAATATACTGATTTAACAGCCAAAAAACAAAGGTCTATGAGCAAAGGTTATTACCAACTCTGAAAGAATCAAGGACAAATTCTCCAGAACATGTGATCATTGCATTGAACCTTAAATCAGAGGTTGAAATTCAAGAAGACTGAGGAAAAAATGTGTCACATAGTTGGAGGAGGAGTATTGTTCTGTCTAGCTGGATCTTAGGAAGCATGGATGGTACTAACAGGTTGGGGATCACCCTGGAATCCAGGGAGAAATATTTGACCTTACTTCATGGTCAGCAACAAGACACCTGTAGTTGCAGCCAGGGGCACTACAGTACAGGGCTACTTTTAAAGGATGCTGCAGCATTTCATAGATTATTTTGACAGAAGGTGAACCTGTGATGCTCCTTCTAATATTCCCTTAATAATGAACTACTTGAACATTGGAGTGTGTTAAAGAAATCTCTAATCTCTTAATATGTATTAGAGAGAACACTAAATTTGGAAGTGAATTTGAATTCTAGCCCTGTCACTCATTGTTTATTGGACTCCAAAGGAGGCAGTAAAGTTCTATTGACCTCAGTTTCCTCATTCATAAATGGACTTGGCTCTCAATTTCAGCACTACATCTAAGATGTACGGCCTCCATAGTCTTGTTCTAAATTTATGATTTTATGATGATGTTGCCATGATCTTGTATCTCTATTCTACACTCATGTGGAACTCTTTGTATTTTATAACATAATAAAAACAGTGATTGAAGATGGAGTCTTAATGTTTTTACATGAAAAGTATAGGAAAAACTGTTGTGATTTTCAAAATTCCATTTTGATAAGTGTTAGGTAAATATTGTTACAATTCAAGAGTGATCATAGTTTAGTCTATACCACTCTAAAACTCTTGCATATGGTAAATATGTTAGTTTCTTGTTTCTGTAGGAAGAAAAAAAACATTTAATGAGGATGATTTTCTTGTGTTTTTTTCAAGGTTATTCATTGCTAGTTAACATAATGTCTCTTAGCTACTGAAATCTGATTTCTCATTTGTATTCTCACAAATGTGTTGGTTCTAAGCTATGAAAAGAGTTCATGGTCCGCAGTAGGAGCAAAAAAAGGAACTGTCAGTGAAGTACCTTACGATATGTATTTCTATATTAAGTATTATCATCAGTATAAACATTACAATGACAGATATTTATATAGCAACCCTATGTTTTTAATAGCAATTTCATATATATGTATATATATACATATACATATATGTACACATATATATATATATATATATAACAATATAACATGTTTGATATATCCTTTAGCATGTGATCAACCTGAGGTAAGCAGAAAATTATATGGTTTTGCCAAAAGTCAAATATTCCATTATCTGTTGGACAACATCCCTTCATCCACACTGACAGACTCTTATCCACAAAATTTATTGCCACAACTACCTAACCTTATACTGCTACTACTACTACTGCTGCTGCTACTGCTGCTGCTGCTACTTTTACTGCTATTAATAATTATGTAATGCCTTGAGATTTGCAAAGAAATTACAAATATTTTATCTTCACCATAACCTTGGGAGGTAAGAGTTATTGTCTCCATTTTACAAATGGGATGTCACTTGCTCAAGGACACATATGTAATAAGTGTCTGAGACTAGAACTTAACTTTTCATCTCCAGGTTCAACACTATATCACTGGGCCACCTAGGATGCCCTACCACTAATTTCCTTTCCATCTTAACTACTTAATTCCTTTGATCTTCACTTTTTTGGTTTATGGTCTACTTGTTGCTATTATTCCATATTTCAAACAATCTGACTTGTTATAAAGAATCAACTTTGCACATGTATGCTATAAACTTGAGGTTCTTGTAGTAATTTAATTAGGCCCCCTTTTCCTCATTCAGACTGTCCTATTCTCTAACAAGTCTTTTATTATATGTTTTGGAGGCACTCCAGAATTTGATTGTATTTTATTATAACTTTAGAAGTCTTTGGACTATTAGGAGAGTTGACTGTATTTTTTGTTCTCTTAATAGTTTGTGTTGTCTTACTAGCTTAAAATGTCTTGAACCCATCAAAATTGGATTTTGATGAAGGTAGCTGGAATTATACAAATGAATCAAACACTAAACATTTATTTAGCACCCCCATTTAATGAACAAGCACTGTATGAGGTACAGGAGATAAATATAAAACTAAAACAGTCCTTGTCCTCAAAGTCCTTTCATTAGAGAATTATAAGAATATGGTATATTCTGTACTTTTGGACACATACATATGAGTAGAGGTATTCTAATAATGACTTTCACCATCATTTAAAGATTCAAATGTGTCTTACGTCTGGGCTGTAGACATGAGTATACGAACCATTTATTATTCTATCCCATTCACCTATCTAATGTATCAATGCAATTCTGGAATATCAATCACTATGGTCCTTCAGTGTCTGGACAAAAATGATGGATTAGAGTAAGAAAAATATATATTTATTTGTTCGTTCCCTGTATTGTATTGGAATTGAACAAGGAAACTAAGTGGTGCTGAAAAGGCAGGGCCTGACTTATGAGGGTCCAGTTTGCTCAGATTAAGATTTATCGAAGGTTTATATAAAGAACATGTGTGGTATGTATCTTGAATCTTCTCCTAAGTAAAGTAAGTATTAAGGGAATAGGAATATAAAACTAGATTTTTTAATCTAATTATTTTATTTTTTCAATTAACAGGCATTTTTCCTCTTTTTTCCCCCATATCTCCAAAATCCAACTTCCACTCTAGGGGAGAACTATTGCAACAAATATGTATATTTAGAAAAACTGGAACAAATCCCCACACTGTACATGTCCAAAAACTTTACTCCATCTATTAAGTCCACCACCTCTGTCTCTGTCTGAAGATATATCTTTTTGCAACGCCAATGAACATCATAAAACATGATTTTATTTGGTTGTAGAGAGAAACTTTCAATTAGTAGCAGTTCTTATGAAGATCAAAATCTAATGGCAAGTTGAGTTAATTGGGAAGTCCCTCAGTCCCTTAATAGGATCCTCAAGGTAGTGTCATCTACTGATTTCACCATTTCCCTAAAATGATCCATCCCATTTGCTGAGTTCAAATCTTACCGAATTTTTGATAATTACAAAATAATATTTTTAATATGCCCAGGTTATACGGATTTGCATGTATTATATACTAAATTTCATAAATTATCTAGTTAACCAAGAACAGATGATGGGTTTGCATAGTATTTGTTCAGGGATTTGGTTTAACTTGCTTAGAAGTGCTGTATGAGCAGTTCTGTCAAAGTTACACTAAATTAGTATTCATAAACATGGACCTCTTAAAGAGGAAAAAATAACTACACAATACTCACAGCACACAAGCAGACATACTGTATATCTGTATCTATAATTTCTGTGTGTGTGTGTGTGTGTGTGTATACACACATTTGTAATCAGTAACTCCAGTGAAGGTCTAGAATAACACTAATACTCATTCAACAACCATTAGAATTCCCATTTATCCAGTTAATATCTTAGTCACTCTAAATAGCTTTGAAATGTCTTTTAGGACAATACACTTTCAAAAAGATATTACCATGGAAGGAGCTCAGTGTTATAATAGGCTCAGGGTCTTTGGCTTAAACATGTGGCATATACATTTCCCCTATATGATAACTTAAGGCAATGAGAGAAAATGTTCTCTCTTTTTCAGTTCAAATTAATTTTCTCTGGTTTGTAACACTTCTATGAATATAAATATGAATGAAGGCCTTCCCCTTCATTTTCTTCATTAGAATTGATCATAATGACTCCAGAGACAAATTGAGAAACTGGGCATTCTCTAAATATAATCTATTTCTTTTAGGGATCAGAAACTGATTTTTAAAGTTTTCCCTAACTTGCAAAGTCCATACCATTCAATATCAGAATTCAAATTATACACTGTCATACTATTTACTATTTGTTCATTCATATTATATGTATTTACATGTGTATTTACCCAACCAAAATATTGAGTCCAGGGCCTTCATCATTTGTGTCCTTCACAGCACCAGCAGCATCCTGGTCACAGAATAAGCACTCAGTAAACTCCTGATTAATTGATTATCTCACAAGAGAATAAGCCACACATTGTCAAAGCTACGAACAGCAGATTTTGGTATATTGGAAGAAAGAGCATCAGGGACACTGTTAGGAAAAGAGGACTCCCACAGGAAGTCACATAGTCAGCCTGTGCCTGCTTCCCTGTCGGAGGCTGTTTCATTGGTGCAGTTATCCTACAAAAAAGGTCTTTTCTCTTGTGCTCTTGGTTAGTTACAACTTTATTTATGTTCTGAGAAAGGGATTCCCTCTGCCAATATTTGAAATCTGTTCTCAGCCATCCAGTCTGCCAAAGCTCACCCAGATGTTTATTCAGAGATTTCTGATAGCTTGCTGAGAATTGTGTGTTTGGGCATGCAAAAGAAATCTCACCGAGACAAAAAAAAAAAAAAAAAAGATGAAATGGATGTAAAATGACATTGATGACAAAAGCCAATAGCTTGTGGTTGAAAGCTATAATCTAAGAGGTGAAATACAGTACTGACTCTGGGGGAATAGTGGGGAAAGCACCTCTGTGAACCTGGCTTGAATTTCAATATTGTATTCACCCTTGAATTTCATGGAATATTCAATTTCCTTGTCTTTAAAACAAAAACAAATGTTAAATTCACACTGTCATTATCATTATAGTGACTCACATAGCTTATCATCTTCATTAAGTCCCATTTTATTTTTCAATATTTGAACTTATGGTCAGCTCTTTAGAAAGTGACCCGTGAGAGTAGCAATATGCAAGGTTTCATTACAATTTTACTCAAGTATTTGATTGTGTGTATACACACACCTATTTACATATACATAAATATATGTTTATTTGAACTCTAATTGAACTTATGGCATATGATATTCTATTGCTTAATATCTTATATCTACTCCATTATTGACACATGCCAATTCTTAAACTGATTATGCTTGGATTATATGTCCATTGGTTAAATGAGTATTATAGTATGTTGGAGATTTAATTAGTATTTGGTGCTCTTTATTAATATTATTTATTTTTTCACAAATTCTAATTGACTGTACTCTTTTTTTCTTAATAAATATCCCATAGAGGCCACAGGAATAATTTGGTTTCATTCTTCTGTATCCTTACCATCAAATTATTGACAGAGTAGATGCTTAGTCCATATCATTAAAGTGACTTAATTTAGATCCAAATGCCCTCTTAAATTAGCTTCTTTGGAAATTTACGCTTGTAATAGATACCACTATGTTGGTATCCTTGCCCAGTGGTAAGGCTGGCTCTCCAGAGTGAATAAATGAATTATCTCATAGATTCAATGATATGACAATGAGTCTTTTTTAGTAGTCCATGTTCTCCAAAATTCTGAGATTTCATACATATTAAGATTGTTCTTTTAAAGATTTGATCTTTCTCTACCCTTTAATAGATGTTGTTCTTGAATTTCTATGACTGAAATGATTCATTACATAGTGATCACACTTCTGTGATGATACTTCCTAAAGACAGATAGACCACTGACCAGTCTTCAGCAGAGAAGAACACTCAGTGCCTTTTGAACTTTAGAACTTAGCTTTATTGAACTATATACCTTTAAGGATATTCTTCCAAGTTATGATGAGATGTCTGTCAGATCACATCATCAAAGGAAATTACTTTTAAATATTTCATAAAAGTAGAGCTCTATTAAAATAACCATGAACAATAATAATCACTAGAAGAATTGAATAAACACAGCAATATGAGTACTACAAGGCTGAAAAGAATTGAAATAGTCGATGAGAACTGTCCCTGGTATATATAGTATTGTTTAATTTCTGCTCTTTCACTCAGTCCAGTGTTTAGTTCATCCTCTATTCTCACTCAGAGATGATGAGAGATTGTCTAAAGGAGTGAAGACTGATCCACTTTCTATGTGCTTCCTCAGAATTATCTTCTTTGCAACTACTTCCTTCCTTCTTTCTTTCCTTCCTTCCTTCCTTTTTCCTTCCTTTTTCATTGTCTACACTCTTTGAGAATCAACAATAATTCCTTGGAAACCTTATTATCCTTCAAGATCCCTTCAACTTTGGAATTCACACATCATCTCATTCTTCCACCCTTGGGGCCCTTCCCTCTCACTGGAGAAGATGGAGATGCAGAACTCCTCCAAGAACCTCCATTTGATGTAGACCTAGGCAAGCCAGTTCTTTATGTCTCACCTGAGTGCACTCCTCTAGATATTGCCATCATGTCTTCCCGCTGAATACCTTCTTACTCCACTCTATTTTCATCTTCATTTTTTAAAGTCTTTCTTCTATTAAATTATAAGCTTCTTGAGGGCATGCACATAATTTTTTCTATTTAAAAATATTTACTAATACTTTGCACACTGCCTGGCATATAGTAGATGCTTAATATATGTTTATTGACTACTGACTATTCCTAACCTCACCCTACTGTCGAAAGATTTGCATTGCAAACAAAAATTAATACACCCCTTCCACCACTTAAATTCTGTAATTGATTTTGGTTAGCTTATGAGCTCTGCAGTTCACGGAAATTACACTACATTCACCATGTCATATTAGAAATGATATTATAATAACAAAATATGTCACTTGTCAAAAACTCACAACACTTATAGATTGAGTTGAATTGAATTATAAAAATTTAGCAACAAAATGCCCATTTTCAGAAATAATACCCATGTCATATTGTATATTTTGCATTAACAGTAATTAACTATCAGAGTTGATCAGAATATTGGAAGAAAGAGTAACATATAGAGTTGCCATATGAGAAAAATTTTACAGAGATATGTACTAAATTCATCACTGTTACTGTAATAAAATAATACTCTATTGAAAACATAAGAACACATCAATTCTCTTGAATGTTATATTGACCTTTGTGAGAGCAAATTAAATAAGTATAGTTTCTTTACAATAGAAGTTTATAACATAAAATAGACAACAATAGTAGAACAAGAATATAAGTGAACATAAGGAAATGATTTCAGTTGCATAAATATGAGCTTTTAAATTGTTATTAAGTTATTAAAAATTTAGAAAGAGCATTTTTAAAGATAAAATGTAAAAATGTAAAAACATACAAGTTGGATATCATAAGACATGATACAAGTTCAAATCAATAAAATACCCTCACTTAGGGAAAGCTTCCTGGAGGAAATCATGCTAAAGAAGTAGCTTCATTTGATATGACCATTCTTGATACCTATATTTCTCCTTCCAACTGTAGTTAAACTCCTTAAAAAATATCTATAGTAAATGTCTCTACTTTCTCTCCTCTCACAGTTTTCTAATTATTTTCAATTATCTAGTCCTATTATTTAACTGAAGCTCTCCTCTTCAGAGTTATGAAAGATCTGTTAATTGCCAAAATCTGATGGTCGTTTCTCTAGGGATCTTTTTTGACTTCTGTAGCATTTGATATTATTGATCACCTCTTTCTAGTTTCATTTTTATGATAGATTTTCTTCTGGTTCTCTTCCTAGTTGTTTCATAGTTTCTCAGTTTCTTTTTATGTTTCTTCATCAGTATTTCTTTCTTAAAACATAATTGTCCCTCAAGCCTCTATCCTTGGGCCATCTCCTTTTCTTCCTTTGGCCAGCTTTCTTAGTGATCCCATTTACTCCAATCTGTTCAATATAGTCTCTATGCAGATGATTCCCAGATCCATATATTAATCTCTAAACTCTTTCTGATCCACAGTATTATGTTGTCAGTTTCCCTTTGGATATATTGAACTTATTGTCTCACAGGCACGTCAAACTCAACATTTCTAAAACATAACTAATTTTTTCCCCTTCCCAAACCTTCACTTTTCCCAACTTGCCTGCTTGGTTATTATGTCCTGGGAACTACAGGTGAGAGTTGAGAGAAGCAGGTGGACACCAATTGTGGAAATGCAACTCTGAAAAGGACCCGGTAAGCCCTCTCACCAGAGGTGCTTGTCCTCCTGAGCACTGCATACACCCCAGGAAGCTATAGTATGGGAAGCAGTCACACCCTGGTAAACCGTCTTAGCAAACTGGCTAAACCAGGTCCTGTTGGTGAATTGGGAGTTTGTCTACCCCAAGTAAATAAAGACTTCCTCCAGCAGAATGGGAATATGAGAACAATTTGTTCCAACAGTTACAAAGGTGGCTGAAGCAAGTGGAACACTTAGAGTTTGATCAGACATCAAAAATATCAAGATCATCTACTGCATCCTGGGCCATTGCTAGTCCTGTTGACTTTTGACTCAGGAAGAAAGAGTAAGATTGATGACTTTGTGCAACTCTGCATCACTTCAATCTGATTCACACAAGAGCCAAGACATCACCCCATGATGTCATTGGTCCTCTTTGAAATGGACAAACAACCACAATAATACGAACTACATAAGCATCATCTTAGTCATACAAGGGCAATTCCTTTCTATTATTCTCAACTGCTCACCAACCCTTCATATTCAATCCATTGCCAAATCATCTCATTTTCTTCCAAAACATCTTTTATATATGTGCCCTTCTCTTAATTCACAGAGCCATAATTCTAGTTCAGGCCCTTATCACTTCTAGCCTAGACTAGTTAGCTTCTAGCAGTTGAGTTCTAACTTTTGTCTTTGACTGAAGCTGCTCTGTCCTCTATTTTATCTTCAATTCAGTTGCCAAGGTGATTTTTTTAATGCAAGTAAGATTGCTTTACTACCTTGCTCAATGAATTCTGTTGACTCCCTGTTAACCACCAAGATCAAGTATAAACTTTTTTTGGTTGGCCTTTAAAATTCTCATTAACTCAACCCCTTTCTGTATTCCTAGTCTTCTTATACTTTGTTTTCCTCCATATTCTCTACATTCCAGCTTACTTTTAATCAACTAAGTGCCATTTCGTGTTTTTTTTTTTACCTTTGTAGCAGCTGTCTCAAGCGTATGGAATTCTCTACCATTTAACACTGCTTTTCAGCTTTTCTGATTTCTTCCAAGACTAAGCTACACATCTCATGAGTTTATGTTTGTATGGACATGTTTGTCTGTGTGTGAGGGTGGAGGGAGGAGAGGCAGAGACAGAGAGACAGAGAAAGAGGAAGATAAAGACAAAGAGACATAGACAGAAACAGAGAGAGAAAGAGAAAAGGGGAGAATCATCCCCGGTCTTTCCCACGAGAATGTAAGTTAATTGAGGGCAATAACAATATGTTTTGCATTCCCATTGTTTAGTATATCTGGTAGATATTAAGTGCTTAGTAAATGTTTCTTGGTTTTACTTGAATTGAGTAGCCAAATATTTAAACTTGTTATGAACTGCTAAGATAATGACCTAGTAGAGGCTTATTTTGACTGACATGATACACAGAACAGGGCCTTTCAGTGGCAAAAAAATAAAAAAAAATAAAAAATAACTCTGTAGCTTTATTTTAAAAATATGACATTAAGCACACTATTTCGAGGATTTATTTTTGGGAGGGGAAAGAAAATGAGGGGAGATAAACATTTATATAGTCCTTATTACGTGCCAGGCATTGTGCTAAATGCTTTACAAATACTATGTCATTTGATATTGTGGAAGGTCTATGCCTACTTTTTTTTTTAAAGATTTATTTAAGGAACTCCTAACACCAATGCAAACTTACAATAACTCTACAACTTGCCCCCAAAGAAGCCATAGGAATTCTGAACCAGGAGAAACCAATATATAATGATCAGAGGATGCACAGTTATGCAAGTCAAAGGTCTGTTATGAGGACAACAGAGGAATTCCTTACTTGAAGCTTAGGTGGAGCACACACAGGAAAATGCTAATGTATGCCAATTATACTATTATAATCATGGTCAACAGAAACTGAGGTGGAACTAATTTTTGAGCAGAATTTGTGTAGAGGGAAGGGAAGAAAAAACATGGAGATTGAGATAGTACAAAAAGTGGTATTCTGAATGATTTCTAGTGTTCAAAATTTTTCAGGTCAGTTTTTTTTTCCCATGAGATATTTCACATTGTCTGTTATTTTTTCATTCCCTTGGTTTTGTATCATGAGTTCTTGATTTTTCGTAGAATCATTACCTTCTACCTGCTGCGTTCTAATCTTTAAGGAATTATTTTCTGCAGTGAACTTTTGGACCTCCATTTCCATCTGGCCAATTCTACTTCTTAGGGCATTCTTTTCTTCAATGGCTTTTTGGATCTCTTTTGTCTTTTGTGATAGTCTATTTTTTACAGTCTTGTTTCTTCAGCATTATTTTGGTTCTCCTTTAGCAAGCAGTTCACTCATTTTTCATAATTTTCTCTCATTTCTCTTCCCAATTTTTGCTCTACTTCTCTCACTTGATTTTCAAAATCCTTTTTGAGCTCTTCCATGGCCTGAGACCAATTCATATTTTTCTTGCAGGCTTTGGATGAAGGAATTTTGACTTTGTTGTCTTGTTTTCATGTTTTGTTTTTCCTTGTCACCAAAGTAAGATTCTATAGTCCGATTCTTTTTTCAGTTTTTGCTCACTTTTACAGCCATTTACTTGACTTTTGACCTCTATGTCAAGGCAGATCTATGCTTCCAATGGGGATGGGGAGTATATTGTTAGCTGCTCAACTCCTCCACAACCTGTGGGACAAGAGCTCCAGAAACAGTCTCTGTTCTACCCCTACTACTGCTGTGGATCATGCAGGTTCCTCCACCCCTTTCCTCCTCTACTGCCCTGGGGTTAGGGCCAGACAACTCCACTCTCCTACACTGATCTCATAGTCTTTTTCCACTGAACTTCCAATTTGTCCTTGACATTTTGGGATCTTGACATCTGCCACAGGTGTGAGAAATTCAGTCTCCCCAAGGCCTACTCAGACCCTGTATGTGCTGACATAGCCCATGCTGGACTGTGCCTTGCCTCCTGCTTATTACAATAGATACTTCCTGGAGACGCTCCTGGTTGTCTTGGGCTGGATAATTGCTTGACTCCATCATTCTGGGGGTTCTGTAGCTACAGAATTTTAGAACTTTTTTTTTTTTACAGATATTTGGCTAGTCAGTGGCAGTGCCCTAGAAAGTGCTTGCCATTACTTCATCATCTTGACCCTGCCCCTCCATAAGAGATATTATCAGTCTCCTCCATACCACCACCCCTTAATGATCATTTAGCCACCATTTAGACATCTTATATGACATAAAACTTAGTACATATCTAAAATATATGGCTCCAGATATCCTATATATTTATTAAATATTATTTTTTCAAGGTGGAGCAATGTGAAACAAAATGAAGTATTTCTAGTGTGGATTTAAGTTTTTATTCTAGAAATGTTTTCTGATAATGCTTAACATCTCATAGGCCTTTTTTTTAATCTTCAGAAATTCAATGGGTGACTTTTCCTTCAAGAAGTAGTTTATAATAACATAGGAACATGTTGATCAGTTAGTAACACTACATAACCTATAACCTTTCATCTAATTCTATGATTTTACACTCCCTGGTCTCTCTGTCTCACAGCTAGTACAGAGATTATGATTCTCTATGAATATTTGAATGAGTCCCAGTAGGCGCTTAATAAATACTTTCTAAAGAATTGAATTTCAATTGATCTTGAAGAAAAGGTAGGATAAAATATCAACTGGTAGACATGCAGTATCTGTCATTGACATACATTATGTGTTTTCTTATTTGATATTATCAACAATATCGTACAGTAGGTCAAATAAATACTATTATCCTAATTTTACAGATGAGGAAACAGGAACAGAGATCAAGGTTGCTTTTTTTTATTATCACATAATCAATAATATTAAAGCTAAATCTTGAACCTAAGGATTTTCATTCCAAACTTTGCGCTTTTTTTCTAATAATCCATAGCTTCTCCTCTGGAGATAGGCAGGAGGAGACTCTGACAGGATTTAATACAACTGTTTTCACTAGGCAAACGAGAAAATTGAGGCCCAGAGAGCTTAAATAAGTGTGGAAAAGGCACATGATCAGTCAGGAGCAAGCATAACAAACAACTAGAACAAAGAAATAGAGGTGGGAAAATTTGAGGGTATATTAGATAACAACAAATAGTCCAGGGTAGCTAGAATATAAAGTATGTGAGGGAAAGTTGTAGGAAAAGGATAAAAATAGAAGTGCTAACAGGGATTTGAATTCCCAACCAAGAAATATAAATTTGTTGGGTAATAGCCTTTAAAGGTTTGGGGGTTATTGATTGATGATATGAAGCTTGCACATTCAGAAGATTAACTAGGTATATATGATGGATTGAAATAGAGAGAAACTGAAAAGGGGGATATGTACTGATTTGAAAATTATTATAATTACCTAAAAAAAGGAAAAGAAAACCTAAAAGGAGTGAACGGATTAGTTATGATAAAATAGATAGAAGATATGTTGCAGTGTTTAGAGACCAAAAATGGGGGAGTTGAAGATGAATCTGAGGTTTTAAGTAAAGATAACTTCATTAATGGAGGCACAACTGATGAAGAAAGCAAAGACAAGGAAGGAAGTAGGCTTTCTATGTTCAGTTAGTTATATAAACATGAATCTCTAGTTCAGGAGAGAGGTCACAACTGGATACATAACTTTGGAAATACCTACATGGATATAACAGCTAAAGTCTTTATAATGGATGAGGTCTTCATGGAATAGAGAGGAAGAAATGAGAGAAATCTTACTATCAGTAATCGTTACCATCAGTCATACAATTCACTCATTCAACAACCATTAAATGAAGGCTGACTGTTTGCTACTCATTCTTTTCAGTGATAGATATATAAAGACAGGTAATTAAACATCCCTCAAGGATCTTATATTGTATGGAGTTTTGAGAGAAAAGTAATAAGAAACAACATGTATGCATACACCTAGATACAAAATACATGCAAAGTGAAAACAAAGTAAGCTGTTTTGTAAGCATTCATTGAACTGTGAAAATTTTAAAAAAGGGGAGGGGGGCAGGGGCTTCCTGAAGGACCTATATATAGAATCCTATAATGGGAAAATTCCAGGAAAGTAATTTACTAGAAAAAACTGATAACAATTTAGGTAAATCAGAAACAATCATAGAAGGGTTAAAATAAAATGCAACATGTCACAACAGAGAATTAATTCCTTAGTCCAGAGTTGTGTGTGAAGTCAATGGGTGCCAGATATTTGCTTGTTTCATTGTATTAACTTTTTTTTAGGAGGTAAGGCCTTGGAAATAAACATTGTTCAAAGCAGTAAAACATTTAAAATTACATTAAGGTAAAATCAGGTATTTTTGTAGTCATAATAGAGCAGAGAAGCAGCAGGAAGTGAACAAAGGACTGCACAGCAGGAAATTTATGCTAGTGAAAAAGCAATTCACACCTGTTAACTACTGTGAATAGACTAGGAGAAGATGCCAAGCTTGCCATTTAAATATAATACAAGCTTACTTTTTATGGTGTTTTTCAGACACTCTTTCCCCAAAAATGAAAACACGCATTTAAATAATGTAGCCCAGTACACAACATAGAATGAAGTCTAAATGGGGAGGTTGGTGAGGAGAAGGACTTAAATGTAAAGACATTGGAAGTTGAATAAATTACACTATTCCATTTTAAATATTCACTAATAAAGGAGGAAAAAACTTAAAGAGCTGACTGCAAAAGAATGTAGATTAGCAAATTAAGTTTGAAACAAACTGCAGCTGGATTTTTTGCTCCCTATTTCAGATGGGACAGCTATGACTAGAACATAGGAAATGTATTATCGCAGATGAATTTTCCTTCCTTCTATCTGCCCTCAGTTAAAAGGAGTCAGCATATTATATGACTCATGGAACAAGTCTGGGCTTTTAGGTCACGTTCTCTCATTGACTCCTTCCCTGTTCCCCCTACACATTCACAGATAATGTTCTCATCAGGAATGGAGACAAGGAATTTGACCTGAGTCAGGGTTTTGGGGGCAACAGTTGTTAGATGTAGTTGCTAATTAATATCTTTACCCCAAAGATGGAAGGTGGAGGAGTAGTCCTTCACCATGTCTTCTTCCATCTTGAATACATGAAGCTCATTTTTTTTGACATCATTTGTAGGATATATTCCCATTAAATTTATGCTTATTTTAATCAAGGATCATTATAACCTACCTCTGAGACTTAGGTATTTCATATATTATATGGGAAGAATACTTTTGCAACCTATTTTGTAAAGTGGTCATGAAAAAGTACTTTCTGCACCTTAAAATGTTATATAAATATATATTATAATCAGCCTCATCATTATTATTCTATTTCATCAGGAAATATGAAAAGAACTTTTACAAAGTCTCTAGCATCATCTTCCTAGACAAACTTGAAATAGTGCTCTCGGTCCGCGGTATCAACCTAAAATATAAATAGGAATCACTAAAAGACACATAAGCATCCCGATGACCATGTGTTGACTTGGAACGCTACAGCTTATTTATATATTTATTTAAATAGTTGCCAATTGCATTTCAATCTAGTTCAGGACACATTTGGGCATGTTGAGAGTCACATGCTGTCCATGGACTACATTTTTGACGCTTCTGGTCTAGGTGATAATATACTTGGGTAGACAGAGAACTACTTAAGTGACTGAGTCCTGTGCCCATTGAGTAGTAAGGAATGGTGAGGGGTGAGGAGGAGAGCTGCCACTGACAGAGTATTCCGGGGGTTGTCCTTTGCCCTATCCTGTTTAATGTTTTATCAATTACTTGAATCAAAGCAAGGATGGTCTGCTTCTCACATTTCCAGTGACACAGATCTGGGAGGGATGACTAATTCTGCTGACAGAATCAAGATCTAATAAGATCTTCACAGAAAATATTAAATATAAAGCTATATAACTAAATATAAAAAGTTATAGAGACCACAGAAATAAAGTCATATACACAGCTATATTTTACACTAGTTCTCTGTAACTTAAGCATGTCAGTTTTAATGAAAGTTTTGTTGAAAAGTAGGTAGACATTTATCAAAAACTCAATGTACATTAGAAATCCATTTTTTTGTTTCTCTCTTACAACCATACTTGAATTTTTATTATCTCCACCAACAGTGAGTAGTATAGCACCCTACTGGGGATGCTACCCTGGATTTAAGCTACTAAGTCACTTCTGAAATCAATGGGAACACTACAAAGATTTCCTTTAGGTGATTCTCCATTTGCCATTGATTTTTCAAGATGTTTGTTGGCAATTAATCCTAAAGAAATATTGCAATATTGCTTAGCCAACATGCCATTTTCTTCATATGTCTGTATGTGGTTTACTATCCAGTGTCCCTCTAGAATATTGGAAAAGAGTTTAAAAGTCAAGTAAACAAGATAGGGCAAAGGACAACCCCTGGAATACTCTGTCATTGGCAGCTCTCCTCCTCACCCCTCACCATTCCTTACTACTCAATGGACACAGGATTCAGTCACTTAACTAGCTCTCAGTCTACCCGAGTGTATTATCACCTAGACCAGAAGCGTCAAAAATGTAGTCCATGGACAACATGTGACTCTTGACATGCCCAAATGTGTCCTGAACTAGACTGAAATGTAATTGGCAACTATTTAGATAAATACATAATTAAACTGTAGCGTTCTAATGTGTATATATGTACAGGCATGGCCACATACAGACACAGACACAAACACACTTAAAAACCTGTGAAAGATCTATCTATTCTTTAATGTAAATAAAATTTAGCTTAACAGGGATCTTCCTCTCTAAGACTCCAGTTTCCTTAGAGGGTGTGGCACTGTTATTCAAGTTTAATCAATGGGCTAGTAAATGAATATTGGAAAACTCCAGTTTTTCTTTTCAGGTGACAGTCTAAAGAACATCACAAGTGAAGAGAATGTGCCTGTATTATTTGAGCTTAATGCCTAATAATAAGGTAATATCAACTAACTTACTAACTAACTAAGGTACATCTTAGAAGTGTGAATTCTCAGATAACCAAATTTTACTTTATAATTTTATTTATTTTATGGTGTATTTGATTGGAAGTCAAGAAACTTCAAGGATGAATCTAATTCTCACTTGGTTTCCACAAAGCTGTGTAATCTTGGTTATATCACTTGACTTTTCTGGTCCTAAATATCTTTACCTATAAAATAAGGTTATCTGATTGGATAATCTATAGCATCTCTTCCCACTTTTGGGGGAGAGCTAGTAGGGCATGAGCAACTACTAGGAAAAAGAAGAGCCTACAGTTAGCAAGGAAAACTTGAGATGAACTTAGAGAAAGATGTGAAGAGAGAGTTCATTCAAGGCATGGAGCAAAGTCCAGTCAGTGAAGTGGACATAGGAGATAGAATATCATGTGTGAGCTAACAACAAGTTAGACAGTTTGGCTGGAATATATGCAAAGGAGAATGATGCATAAGAAATCTGGAAATATAGAGTGCTTAAAAGAGGGGTTTTTATTATATCTCAGAGAAAAAAGGGAGTTTACTGCAGCTTCTTGGACAGGGGAGTGATAGTCTCATATCTGTGCTTTATAAATATCCAATTGGCAAGAAGCTTTGCTTCCTACTTTACTGAGAAAATCAGGGCCACCTACAGTGAACTTCTTTGCCCTTTCTTAATACTGTAAAATGTCAATACAACGTACCCTACTTCCTTTTCTCTGATGTCTCAGAAAGAGTAGTTCTTCTCCTTGCTGAGGCCCACTGTTCCATTCATTCTTTTCTATCCAAACCCTTTCCATCTCCTCTGAAAACTTTTACTTTTGTCAATTCTTTCTTAAACTAATTACTCCTGCTCAACTATTTAAAAACATATTTATATCTCCCCTATAATTAAAAAAAAAAAAGACATGAGGGGAATGTAATGTGGAAGAATTACTTGAGCATGTCATCCCCTCAGGCTATTTTTCTATAACTCTTCTCTCAACCAACCAAACTACTTACTCATTTCCAACTTATCTACTTAATTCTTATAATCTTGCAAGCTGGCTTAACAAATGTTTGTTTAATGAATGTAAGTGTACACAAATGAATGGCTTCTGTCCAAAATCAACAGAAACTGCCCTGCCCAGGGATTCCAATTTATCTTAATGGCTAAATCCAATACCCTTTCCACATTGCGTACCTATATCTTCACCTTTAAGTAGATTTTGACACTGTTGTCCATTCGTTGTCCTTCGATACTGTCTCTTTTCTTGCCTTCCATGATGCTACTTTCTCCTGGTTATCCTCCCACATGTGAAATGGTTTCTTTTTAATATGCTTTTTCTTGGTCATCATCTATTTCCTTCTTACTGTGCATTGATGTCTCCTCAAAGCTTAGTCCTAGTTCTTTTCTTCTTGGTGTTCTCAAAATTTTTGTCCTTGAGGATTTCCATGTTTTCAATTATTACTTCTATGTCTATTGCTCAAATTTTTTCCTATTCTGCCCTAACTATCCTGATCTGAGGTCCCCCATCATTAACCACCTGCTATATACCTACTTATTTTGCACAAGTATTTTATTTTCCACACATGCAAAATAAAAATCATCATCTCCACACTTAAATTCTTATGTTATCTAACCCTTCCTATCTCTACAGAAGTCACCACCATTTGTCATCTTGCTTCATAGTCTTATACACATCCTTGAATTTTCCTTCCCCATAAGTCTCTATGCAACTGACAAATCTTGTAACTTCTTTTATATCTCTTTCCTCCATTCCCTTTCATCCATTTACATCACTTCCTTATTTCAGATCCTCATTACCTCTCAACTAATCTGTTCTAATAACCTCTTCAATGGTCTTCCCATTTTGATTTTCACCATCCCTCCAGGAATCTTCCACATAGCTTCCAAAACAGTCTTTGTAAAACACAGGTCTGGTCATGTCAATATCTGCTCAAAAAACTTGATTGGCTGCCTATTACTCACAGGATGAAATAAAAATTACTCCTCCTTGAATTTACATGCTTCTGTTTCCAACCTTCCTTTCTGAAACCTTTAATTTTACTCTCTTTCACATATCCTACATTCTATAATGTGTGTGTGAGAGAGAACGAGAGAGAGAGAGGGAGAAAGAGAGGGAGAGAGAGAGATCTCCTCTCTTTATGTCAGACTAATATTTTGTGCTTCAGAATGGACTCTGTCCTCATCTGCTTTATGGAATCCTTTTTTTAAAGGTTCATCTTAGGTAGCACCACCTCAGGGAAGCCTTGATTTTTGCTAATTGTTAGTTTTCCTGACCTAAAATTGTCTGGTGTGGACTTATCTTTGTCTCAACATTAGTTCTTCCCAGGGCAGAAATTGTTCTGATGGGCTTTTAGAGGAAGCTAAGATCTTCCTTGCCCCACTTAAATTTGCCTGTTTCCTTGATTTTAGTAACATTTTTGATTCTTCATTCCTAATTGCTCCTGCTCAGCTTGATTTGGCTTTGTACTTGGCCTGTCTACTGTTTTATTTTTTCTTTGCCTCCTGGCTTGTGTCCCAGACTTACTCTCTTGACCTCCCTTCTTACCTGCCATCCCAGTCCCCTTGCTCCTTTTATAATTGAATTCTCTAGTACATGACTTGCATTTGTGAACTATGGATTCTTCTGCCTTTATTAACCTTCCCAGAGTCAGATTCCAGACAGTATGTAACCAGTCTCTGTTGGTCCCGTAAAGACTGTATCCTCATGGATACCTGTCTCAAACCCAGATAACCCTGTATGTTCTAAGGTCTGATGTTTGTATTTGACATATTATCATCCAATCTTTCCAACAACACCCACAGTACAGTATTATTACTTCCGCTTTACAATTGAAGAAACTGAGGTTCGCAGAATTAAAACAATTTGCCCAAAATCACAAAGCTAATGAATGGGAAAGTCAGAACTTGAATCCAAAATTTTTGAAGCCAGATCTAAATGATGATATGTGATTAGGTAGATGTTGGGAGGGAGAGTGAGATATCCTTTAGAGAAAAACTACAGTGGAAACCCAATAGAGAGAAAAATAAAGAATAAAAAGGGAGTGTGAGGCTGAGAAATATATATAACAAGTGTCGAAGAGGTCCAAATATCAAGGACCAAGTAAAAAGATGGAGGGAGCAGAGTCAGCTTGTTCTTGAGGACACTGCCATCAACTGAGCAAATTCAACCAATTTTGGCAGCATGTAAAGTTCAAAATACTAAGAAGACAAAGTTTCTGTCTTAACTGTGCACAAGTTCCTAAGCTGCCCCCAGTATGTCTTCCCCCTTCACCTCTAATATATGTATATATATATATATATATAATATATGTATATATGCATATGTATACATATATAGGTTTGTATATATTTTTGCATATATGCATGCATATACACATATACATTTGTATGTATATACATATATGTGTATGGGTATATATATATGTATGTATATGTATGTACTATCTCTGTATGTCCTTCTGGAAAAGGAATTTCATTGTAATTCTTTTCATTTCCAGTGATTAGCATTGTGCTTGACCTTGATGCTTAACAAATACTCATTGATTAGCAGGAATTTTCTTTATTTTATTTAGGCTGTTTTGTGGTATGGTGGATAGAGTGGTAGGCTCAAGATCAGGAAAATAAGTTCAAATTCCACCTTAGGTACTTATTAGCTCTGCATTGATGGCAAGCCCTTTAGTCTTTCAGTTTTGATTTTTCTCACCTGTAAAATGAGGATAATAACACCACCTTCTTCTTAGGGTTGGTGTGAGACCCAAATAAGATAATTAATGCAAAGTATCTTGCAAACCTTCAAGTGCTATGTAATAATTATTATTTTATTTTATCATTATTTACATTAGAACATAGTGGTTTCTAGGAAATATGGCTTTCAAAAAAGGGACATGGGTTAAAACAGCTCATTTTGTTAAAAGTGCCTGACTTCTACATAGGTAAAGTAGGTATAATTAGAAGTCTACCACAGCCATAGTACAACTCTAAAACAGAAGGTTTTCCCAGATAAATTGCTCCTCTCTTGCCCAAGGGTAAAAATAAGACTTTCCTTAAAAAAAAAAAAATTTTTTTTTGACATATGCTATTCATGTCCCCTCCAGCATTTTAATTTCTCTGGCAATGAACTCCCCATTCCTATCCTATCCACTTTAGCCTAGCACATAAAGCGAAATTAAGTAATAGAACCCATGTCTTCATGACATTGGGTAATTCTGGGCTAAAAGCCATCATTTGGAGTTAGTTTCATTTACAACATCCTATTGGTCATTAAGCGCTGTACCAGCATAAAGATTTAGTTGTGTCATTCTAGTTCTCCATAACTCCCTTCTAGTTCTTAAGCTTTTTTCTTTGCTCCTCACCTTTACAGTTAGGGCTCTTCAGGCCACAGACTAACTTCTACCCCTAATCCAAAACCTACCCTAGTCTTCAACTGCCTTAGCTCCTGGGTGAAATGGGTCTTTTTCTTTCTGGACCTCAGATATATCTAGAGTAGGTGTCAGGGTGGAATTGCTGTCCTGGTTGCCGTCTGCTTCATCAGCTTGGGCAGTTTAACCTTAGACATGGGCCAAGAGAATCTGTATAAGAGCATTATATTCCCTATTTAAATAACCAGGAACGAATTTCTTCATCTATGCCTTTTCAGTTTCCTTTCTATATCTTTAGTTTTACTTTCATAAAGATAAATTTTCATAGAGACTGTTCTCCCAGTGTTGTCACTCTGGTTAAACTCTAACTTTCTAATTTCTTGTTTTTCCTCCTACAATTTTGCTTAAAATTCCCTCTTAGTTCTTTATAAATTTGCTTGATCCATCTTAAGGAACACGTCTTCCTTAGGAGAGATATCGAAAGATATCACCTGAGAATTTTAGTAATTTGGATATACCTTAACACTGTGTCTTAAACATGGCCAATGAAGGAATTTTATATCTTGACTATGAATATTTATTTGAATTCTTTTCTTCTTCTAACCAGGTAGGAAGAGGAGAAAATGCATTTCTGTTAACTAAAATAAAACAAAATGCAAATAAATAGCTTACTGAGTGATTACTTGGACATAGGCTTTATATCTGATGAAGAGATCTTATCCTGGGATGTCTCCATTGTTTTCCATTAAAAAAGAAAAAAGATAAAATTCCTGAAACCTTTCTTTCTTCACATGTTGTTTGCATTTTAGCACCTCTCCCCACTCCCAGTTTCTCAATCAGTACTCTAGCTCATCAACATAAATTTACACATGGGTACATATGCTTCATATCAGTTCCTTTCTCAGCACAGGTGTTGATGGAGGGATATGAAAGAACATTTGAAAGGGTAGCAGAACCAAGGAAGAATGGCATGGCGAGCTGAGACTTGTAGAGCTGAAAATCTACTTTTCTTGTTCACAGTTTTGGCTGCAGTGAATTCTTGTTGCTACTATGCCTTCTACCTCGTTTTAATCACAAAACTCTTCTTCTACATCATGTAATTCCATGCATGAACTGAGCTACACTAGATAAGACTTGAAGAGCAGTAGTGGCTTTTTTTATTCCATTCAGAGCATCACTTTTCCCTCTCCTTTTCTCTTCTAGTTTTTATTGCTCTTTCAGTAACAAAATTGTCTTGGGAAAATGGAAGAAATTATAAAAGAGAGTGAAGATAGAATATAAATTTATGGTTAAATTTACAAATCTAATTCTACAAAGTACAGAACAAATTTGAAAATTGAGGTATGACAATGATTCAGAAAGAACAAAGATGTGGGAGTGAAAAAGTGAAACAAAGACAATAAAAACAAAATGCAAAATAAGATGTAAATTTTCATAACAAAAAAGCTTCTCTCAATCTACATTAAAAATAGGGCCCAATGTTTTCTGGACAGGATTAAGTTGCTTGCATGATTATGAACTTAAAGAGAAATGGGCTTGGTGAACCCAAGTATGTAGTTAGTGTACACAAGTCTATCTGTGGCCCAACAGAAATAACTATCATCCATTACACTACACTTTTGCTGTTGTCACAAATCCAAGGGTCAGAAAAGACGATCAGATATCACCTTTACAAATTTGAAATCATTCTGATTAACATTGCAAAAAAAATTAAAATGTCAACTGCTCTACTTTTGCTTAGTTTTATGTATGTAGGCATATGTATATGAATATATTTACATGCTTACACAATACATGCATATGTATATATATTCATCACTATATGTACATAAACATATATATGGGGATGGTATGAGTGCGCCACACAAACACATTTTTTCTTATGATTTTGTTGGTGAGGTAGTGGCTAATATGAAATAGACCAGAGTGAATGGGGATTTAGATTTAGAACATCATTTGCACAGCTATAATTTAAACAGGGCAATTCAGTGTTGACATTTAGCTTTTTCAGCCCAAAGCCTCTTGAGACTTGTCATAAACATATACATACATGTGTATAAACATAGATGTATGTACACATGCATATATTAGTATGTATGTAAACATGTGTGCATGTATACACACTTATTCCAGAAGTAAACTTACCTTTTAGTACTACTGGTGGAAAGCAAATCTGGTGTTAGCCAAAGAAATATTATTTTTATGCATAACAATTTGTGTTTACCTATAAATATAGCCCTCTACTGATTTTTAAATGTTATTTGCAAGATAATTAAAATACAAAAATTCTCTGAATTCTTTTAGAACTTTTTAGAGAAATCTAGAGATTCAGGAAAAATAGAAGGAAGGTGAGATAAATAAAAAAGCACTCCAGCAGAAAAGGTGAAACTGACTTAAGAACTAAAGATCATCAATGTGTTAGCATTGAGAATTTCACAACAGGTATGGAGGAAGATGATTCCTAACTCATTATTTTAGAGGTACAGAAAACAGAAAAAAAATCTGTTGTCTTCTCATATCATTGGCTCTTCATTCTTAGAAGTTAAACTTTAATGTGACCTGTGAAAACCAACTCCATCAATCAGATAAATGGTACATTTGGCTATTCTTTTATTTAGAAACCAGCCTCACAGTTCCTAAAATTAAGAATGTGCAACTCTAAAATCTATATAGAGTATTGTTTCACCTCACATGGTAAGCTAAAAAGGTTTTGAGAAGCACAATAGAAATTAAAACATTAACCATAGCTAATCATCAATATGAGCATGGAATTTGGGGCATGAATAATCCATTTAAGCCTAAGCATATTTCTGCACAATGAACAAATATACATATCAAACGAAGTAAAGCAGATTTGAATTACAAGCCCATGTAGAGAATGTTTTCACTTTAATCATTTTAATTTCCTTTATTGTTGTCAAAAGTACTTATCAAGAAACCAAAACCAGCTGAAATGAATTTCAGTGGACTAAAGAAATGAAATAATCAACAAAGAAAAACCTTCCATGCCACTGTGACACTCATTTGAAAAGAACCACATTCATATTGTTTCATGTAGCAAATGTGAAGTCACTTATGCTTTTTGTACTTAATTCTCCCAATTGTCTCTTGAAGATCACAGTGTGCACTTGCAGATTAGTTGTGAAGTGATCTGAGATGCTTGGATAAGCAGCGTTATATAAAACACTAAGTTCTCTTTATTGGCCTTATGCTCAAATAACTAACAAAAATACTTGTTTCTCATAATTTACTAAAAAGATGGTACATCATATTTTTTATAATCTCATATACTTTTGTCCTAAATATTGATCTTGATCTTCTTCATTGAACTTTAAAAGATGCTAGCAATCAGTCAATAAATAAAGATTTGGTAAGAACCTACAATGTGCCTGAGACTTTGCTAAACACTAAGAATTAAAACAAGAGGGCAAAGGCAGCCCCAAAGCTCAAGGGATTTGCAATCTCACAGAGACAACATGCAAACAAATACATGTAAAGCAAGCTATATATAGGATTATAGGAAAATTATTACCTGAGGAAAGGTAGTAGAATTAAGAAGAGTTGGAGAAGGCTTCTAGCAAAAGGTTACCCACTGAGAGGTAGAAAAAAAGCTTTCACGTACCCCAATAGTGTTAGCCTTCGTAGAACAGTGACGCTTGTTCCACCACATTTCATTTTCTATGAGAATGACAAAATCTAAAGCTTATATCTGGGCAAATGCTTTCCTCTCACAAACTCTAGACACACACGTATACACACACACACACACACACACACACACACATACACACCATATGGTCATATGGTCCAGGATAGCTTGAGGAAAGGGTAATAATTTTTATTTACAAAATCCTTTAAAGTTTTACAAAGCAATCTACTTCAGTATAAGTACTAATGTGCCTACTCTGCAAATTAAAAAGATAGAGCTCTGTTGATAGAAATTTGGTCTTAAGTCTAGGAAACCTAGGTTCAAATTCTGTCTCTGGTTGATATGGTCTATATAATGAAGAGGATACCATTTAACCTCTCTGTGCTCTGGGCTACTCTCTAAAACTATAAATTATTAAGGAATTATTGATCAACACTAATACAATTTTCCCATCAGAAATTTCCCACAAGTATGAAATGGCAATTTCAAATTACACAGGAACAAAGCAACTTATCTATACAAACACACACACATACACACACACAGATGAACAAACAGGCATTCATGAATATTAAGTTCCTTGTTCAAGCTTGTAGAAACTAAATAGCTTATAAGTAACAGCATCAAGAATTGGACCCAGATCTCCTGGTTTCAAGATTGGGATCTTTTCACTACAACACAAGCAGGACTCGCCTCCAGACAGATTTCGAAGCTTCATATGAAATCAGCATGTCTTGTGAGATACTAGGGAAGAGTCAGGTTTATTTGAAAAATAAATTATTCGTATAAATTTAAGAAACCACAGTGCTAATTCACAGTTGTTTCCCTTTATGTTTCTTTGATTACCATCATTAAGGTCCCACTATGATAATTTCACGTGACCCTTATTTGCTTAAAACTATTATGGAGTAGCACAGGACCTACCAAATTGGAGAAGATTTTGAATACAGCCCAATGATGGATTTTTGTGTTTCTTTGGAGGGCAAGCCAAGCTAAGTGAGAAAGACACATAGAAACCCATGGCATCTTAGCACATATATGCATATTCATACAGATACTACATGTGAAATATAATAATATGGAATATAATGATATAATTTGCAATTAATATATTATACATAAACAAGCAAAATCATCAAACTTATTGACAACTACAAAATACTTTTTTCAAAAGAATTGTTTTTTCCTCAGTAACAGGCACCTTCTCTTTCTATGCATTTAGGTATAGCAACTCATGAAGACCATTTGCTAAGGCATGAAGGGACTTATCAAATTATAGGAAGAGAAAGGACCTATATTGAAAAACATCACAGTTGTTTTGAACAATTAAATTATTTTGTGACTATGAATAAGGTTCATGATTTACATGTGTTTATTTTCAATATATATATGAACCTTTTTGTAAATTAGCTATATTTATCCATTGGAGAATGGGTTTTGTCCTTAAACATTTTGATGAGTTCTTTGTAAATATGTGTGTATGTGTATATACACATGCATATGTAATTTTACATGTACATATATTACTATAAAGACTTGAACACATGTTAAATCTTTTCATGTTTATTAAAATATTAATTTGAAAAAAAAGAAATAATGACTATGGCAAGTCACTTAACATGTTGAGTTTTCCAAGTTTTAGAAATATTTTAAATATCCTTGAAATTTTATAAAGTTCGACAAACAACAACTAATACTGAGAGTAAGTAGAAATGTTTGAAGGAATATAATATTTTAATTTTAATAATAATTTGTCTCAACATTATTACAGTTAAGCTTTCATCATAATAATGGAGAAGCAACATGGTATAGATGACAGGAAGCGAATCTTACACCTGCATTCATATTCCCCCTCTTAGACACACACTGTTTATGTGATCCTGGGTAACTCACTTGATTCCTCAATGCCTTAGGCATCTCTCTAAATTGTAGAATAATTAGTGATTTTCACTGGTAGAGGAAGATTCCTCAGCCTGAATTCCTTGTAAAGACCAGAAGACCTTCTTACTGAAAGAGTTGTCTTTTTCCTCCGAGAGACTTAAATGCAAAGTGTTAGAAACATTAAATGTGCTCTGTATTTCTTTGAAGCTTGGGGAAAACTAAATAATTTTGGACACATTAATTTAAAATTATTATTATCTTCCAATAACATCTATAACATTTGCTAACATCATGTTCTGTTCTTAGGTTGAGAACCCTTTGATGGGTCTGATCTAATTTTCAAGAGATTTATTAAAGTCTTCCAAATAAACTGACCTTATAATTAGGGTATTCTACTGTAGGTGGTGGTGACTGCCTTTTTTACACTTTTCCAAATTTAAAGATGATAATTTAAGACCTGGGATGTATCACAAAAAGGATCTAGTTGTTTAATTAATAAGCAATGCTACGTAATTAATTAGTAAACTTTTTCAACAATTAAGAAATAAATGAGTATATATGCATATACACATATATGTATATATATATGTATAAACTTAATCTGAGGTCTGTGAATTTAATATTTTGATAACTATGTGCTAATATTATTGGTTTCTCTTATAATCCTATACTTTTTATTATATATATTTAAAAACATAATTCTGAGAAAGGTTCTACAGCTTTCATCAAATTACCAAAGGGATCTATGACACAAAAAAGTTAAGAACATTGGGTAAATAGTATGTATGCATGCCCAATATGAGCAAACAGGTATATGTATGTATGTATGTGTGAGTACCTACATACAATTAAAGTATTTTTCAAATAATCATTAGCTGTTATTAGTATAAATGCTTTAGATATTAGAGCAACAGGTTCATGGACACATCTCACTGGTGGGAACACTATAATTAGTATTAACATTAAGTTCCTGCATATCTACATGATGTCATGATTTCTAAGGTCCATAAAGGTTTGTCCAGGTCCCTTGATATTTATTTTTTTCCCAGTCTCAGAGAAATTCTTCTCATGTAGGAATACTGAGCTGAACCCCTTCTGGAGAGTTGCCTCATGGTTTTATTACTGGACAAGATCGATATTATCTTTACCCTTGCAGTGATTTTACTTGCACCTTCACCTAATGCGAACTACACATATGCTACCTGAGCTCCAGTCTTCTGACAGTGACCCAAAACAAAGGTATGTCATTAGTGTCCCTGGAGGCCTTATATTTCATTTTGGAGATATATTATTCTGCTTGCGTGTGTGTTGTTGAGAGTGTATCATTATTTAGGGGTTAACTGGAATCAATTTAGGGGACACCCATACTTAACATTTGGCAGTTTCCAGCAGTATCAGACAGCCCAACCTCTAATCCCTATACCCATCCTCACAGCTTTGCAGATGGTGTCAGTGATGGACTAGAGGGATATGAATCATATTTCATAGTGTGAAATGTAGTACAGCTGGTAGTGTCAAAAGAGTTTCTCTAAGAATTGCTGTATTGAAATGATCCACTTTAGTTGGACAGAACATTTTAAATTCCTTGGTTATAATATAATGACTGTGGGAATGTCTGGGTATGAGTGAAGAAGAAACAATGATTATCAGGAAGTTAAATGGAACCTGGATTGTGACAGAGGGGAAAAACAAAGACAATGAAAGGAGGAAAGAACCAGAATGGGATGACTAGCCAAAACTTCTAAATCTCAAATGCAGAAATATAATAGATGCTCCCAGTAGAAAACAAAGCACACTGCTCACAGTCCCTTTTCTTTTTCCTTTAAAAAAGAGATGTAGGGAACCCTTGATTATTCAGAGTGACAAAGAAAAAAGCTTAACATATGGTTCATAATTTGCATATTTTGTGATATAATTTGCATTTGTAGTTTTCCCTGATTTTAGGTGATATATTCTAAATCTTTCCTTCTCATGTTGCATAATCAAGAATTGATGGTACCCTCTTTGTCATATTACTGTGTCGAAGAATGAGAATGTAACACTTATCAAAGATGAGAACTGATTCCTGAAGAAAGTTATTTCTGTTCAGTATTTTGTGACTAAAGGAGCTGTTTGAGAAATCATCTGAGGACATTTGCTTCTGATGCAACTTGGTGGGACCCTGTAAATCCATCTTAGAAAAAAACTGCTCTTAAATGCTAAGAGTAGCTTCTTAAGAATTAAGACCTATTTAAAAGTTATTCCTCTTTTCCCTAAGAATTATCAAATTGGAAAATAAATGGAACGGAGTAGTTATAGTATATCTTGATTACATTAAAATATTTGGAACATTATTTCTAAAAGTTTGTCTTTGTTGTTGCTTTTTATTTCCTTGGAAACTGGATTTGAATTAGCTGAGACATAGTCTTGTGAAGCAACATTTAATGATAAATAACAATGTGTGAAGTGAAGGTGTCTAGCCTGTTATTATAAAGATTGATTTTAGATCTGCTTTCATTTAGGATATTAATTAAGCATCCCGTAAAGAAAACAGAGAATAGGGTTTCATACGAGATTAGTTGGGTAAGAATAGACATTGTCAAGATTGGAAAAGAATAACAAAAAGCAGACACTAGTTGACCAAATATTATGTAGGAGTAGTGCATTTTTCAAAAGAATATATTCTTTTTAACTGAATATATTCCCTAGAGTCAGGGAATATATCATTTCTAAAAATTACACAAAACCTGGGATTTATCATATTTTTCTATTCAAGTCTCTGAAGAGAGAAGTGCATTAGCATTATTTCAAGACTCTGTCATCTTCCCTAGAGAGAATAGCATGTGGCAAACCTATGTGTCAACTGGGGATGAAACATCCCCAGAAAGGGAAATATTTCAACATGTTACATTTTGAAGATCATAATGGAGCATACTTAGCCAGATACATTCAAGTCCCCAGGATCCCCTATAATAAAGCACTTGGGATTTGGAAACACATTGAATAGAGGCCAGTGAGTACCAAATTTAAATCAAACATTTCCAAAATTTGGAAGGACATTTCTTTGGCATCTGAGCTAACAACCTCTACAAAAATATATAATGTGTTATGTTCTGTTTACTTGCTGGCCCATACTGCTAACTATTTCCAGGTTTAGGGAACTAAGTATGGATTTTGAAACTCCTTGCTAGGCAACTCATGAAGCTAAACAATTTATTTGATTTATGATATCTTGGTCTTTTATAGCTTACTGGGAATATTTCCTAGTTCTGTAGCTTGCTAGAGGTTCTACAGAGGCATGTAAAAGGACAGTTTATGCTGAATCCCAGAAGAATCACATTATCCATGCAAACCAATTTGACTCAATGATTTTTGTTAAGAAAAATTCATTAAACTGTATTAAATTGATCAGTTTTGTGTTCAAATTAAAATAACTGTCATTATAATAATTTCCAGGGCTAGGGATGTCATTTAATAATTACATTTTTGCCAATGAAACTTTAAAAAGTGCCACTTCACTCAGTTGAAAATCATTTGTAAACATGAAGATTCACAGATAACAAAGATTCAAGGCATAATTAAGGTTCAGTAGTTGTGCATCCATTTTTAAATGTTTAAAAAAATGGGGACCTTAGGTTAGAAAGTATGTCTTATTTTTGAGGACTGAATTAAGAACATTCTAACCTCATTACTTTAATTGATTCTTATTGGTCTAATTAAAATTGTCAATTTAATTTTTGGTTTTCAAAGTTTCATATGTGTAACTAAAGTGGTTGTCTTTGACTCTTAATTTTCATGTACTTATATTCAATCTGCTGCTATGTGAATCAACCAGTCAACATGGATTTAACGAACAGTTACTATACACAAAAGATTGTGCTAGATGTTGAAGACACAAAGATAAAAAATGAAACAGTTTTCGCCCTGAAGTAGCTTGCACTCTGTTGAGGGCGATAGTATTTACATCTGTATATAGAATATGTATATATGTATACGTATATTCAACTAGTATGGGAGAATTGACTCCTTCCCTCTGCCTTTTCAAATCCTTAGTTTCCTTCAAAATTCGACTCAAAGGTCATTTTCTATAATTTTTTTCTGATTCCATTCTCCATTCCCTCCCATATGCATCTCTTTCTCTCTCTCTCTTTCTCTCTCTCCCTCTCTCTCACCCTCCATATATGTGCATCCACATGTATACATCTGTGCATAAATATAGTTGATATAGATATATACATGTAAGGGAAAATGCAAAATGGAATCAAAAAAGGAATTGTAGGAACTGATTCTTGAGGTGAATATTGAAGGAAGCTAGAGATTTTAAAAGGTAGAGGAGAGAACTGAATTGTCCCTCTGTAACATCTTTTACATTCTCTTTTCCATTTATAATAGCAACATTCTAATTAACATCTTCATCACTTCTCACCCATGCTATTGTAAAATCCATTTATTTTCCAAATATATGATATTCATTACTATCTGGATGTCTCAATAACATCTTAAATTCAACATATCCACAACAGATGTATCTCCCTAGTTCAGGACTTCATCTCTTCTTGCTTATATTATTACAATAGTCTTAGCCTTTTACCTTTTATCCTTGATCCAAGGTCATCTGAACTCCAAGCTCAGTATCACAGTCTTATTTACCATCCCCTTCATAGCCCAGTCCCCAATGTTGTCTGCTTCTTTTTCTCCTAATTGAATTGGACACTTTTCCATTTCAGTGTTTGCCATTATTTTTTCACCTATTCTACTCATTAGGCAAATAAACATACTGAGTAACCACTTACTCATTCCTCATTTTGTCCCTTTTAAAATACTTTTGCAAGATTGTTTGCATATCATGCTTTGTTTGTATTTTACCTGATCAGTAAGGTTTGTTGTTGTTTTTGCAAGAAGGCAGGAATTTTTTGCTTATATTTGCCTCCATGGAAGAAAATGTGCTTAACTTTGTCATTTGATGAAGGCAAATTTCCTCTGCTTTGTGGCGCATGACATTCACATCTCTCCTTTCACTTCTCAGATTGATAGATACAAATAAATGCTTGGCATTTTATTGGTTTTGCTTCTTTCTCATGGCTTATAAATGACTCATTGAAGTTTTAAAGATTTTGGATTATGTTTTAGGGACATGCCATGTTTCTGGGTTCTATGGATTCTATTAATCTGTACCACTGTATCTTTTGTTTTCAATAATTCTAAGAATTTGTGAGCATGATTTCCTGCTTTATGGTATTGAAACTCTGCTACTTCCTTCTTTTATTTTCTGGGAGTTTCATAATTCTCAAATTGTTTCAATGAGTTCTGTTCACTTGCTTTGTTATCTTCACGTGAAAAGGTAGTAAATATTTTTCCTTGTTCTTTTTAAAATGTCACCTATATTCTTCTTCAAGGACTCTCTCTTGGTTTGATTTTGCTGACAACATCTGGCAACATATTATGCTGTAAAATGTAATGTATTATAATACTCTAAGGTCAACATGTGATCCTGCTAAACTGGTCTTGATCCATTGTCTCTATTGCTTTACTTTTTAGGTGAAAGGATTTAAGATTCTGACCTTGTGAAGTTCCAAAGGTTGAGAGAAAGCTTTAGGGCATCCTAGCATTCTGTTGTCTCTGCATCACAATTTTGCCACTAGTTTAGCATCAATACCCAGAGGGATAAGGAGTGACCTTCATATATGACTTTGGAGATCCAGCTAAGCAGTAGCTAAAACAAGAATTCCTCTGACAATTGTGATTTGTATGAACGTAAACTTAATGTAATCAATGCTATATAGAAACTGTACTGTCAGAGCCAAGAAATCAAGGTAGTATAGGGGAAAGAGTATACTTCTGGGATGTTCGGGGGGATATTTGTATTTTGGTTACTGTATATATTGAAAATAAATATCCCCTTGTAAAAGTTGAACACATTTAAAAAATAAAATATTGTTTAGTTTTGTTTTATCCAATTCAGCTTTCACCTAGAGCATTCTCAGAGAACTCACTGTTTTACTAAGATTTTCCACCAGTTGTTTCAAACTATAGAGTTTTTATTGTTCTCCCACCTTTAATTTTAATTTCATATTCACAGAAGACACTTCCTTTTTCTTCTTAATTTCATTTGCCATTTGAACAATGTTGTGAAGGATGCACTTTCATTGCTGGAAAACCTCTTCCTATAATCTCTTTTACTTCTTTTGTCTTCTCTCTTTTTTCGAGTTACAGTAGTTATCCATTGTATTAAAGCTCTTTAAAAAATTGTTTGCTTGTGCAGTTTTTCAGTAGTTATTTCTCTTTTTTTGCAAAACTATTTTCCTTGTGAGAATTTTTTTTTACTTTTCCTTCTTTTTTGTATTTGATGCATTTGTTGCTCATTTGTGATGGTGAAGGGGAACTGAGTTAATTACACTTGGTGAAACTGTCAAATAATTTCCCCATGTATGTGATGGGACCTCAGTAAGCATATCTAAAATTCAGTTGGCCAATAAAATATATCATGTAGCCAAAAGTATTTGACTAATAAGTAAAAAGTAAGATCTAGTAAGTACTAGCTTTTGGGAGAGGCATAATTGATATTAACTGAAATTTCCCTTTTTAATACTGTTTATTTGCAAAATAATTTAACCATTAATTATACCTATGCTTGGAAAGTGAACCACTAAAAGTCTGTCTGTTGTCTGAAAAAGTTTAGCCTGTTTTAATTTTGGCCCCTACTTACTGCCAGGGTGTGCAGGTCTGCTTACTACTTCACCTCCTATCGGGAAAGAATAAACACAAAAGAAACAAATTCATATGCTGAGGGAAATATGGCAGTGGAGAGTGAGACAAAATAGTCAACTTTCCTCTCCCTACAGTCAAGGCAGTTCTCATTGTTTGAAAGCCATATAGGAAGAAATAGAAATAATCCACTCAAAAGCTTTATATACACATTCACTTGCAACTTCTCCTTAATCATCCATCCTGCTATCTCTGTATTCAATTACAAGGTTTGTGATTATCACATACATAGTCCTTATCTTGAATCACCATGGATTAAACTCATTTCAATAAACATTCTTTAAGCCTTTACTATGTGTTAAGTACTAAAATAAGAGCTGAGAATAAATATCAGAAAAGAAATTCCTCACCTCAATATTGGGAAAATCTAAAAGAAGAAAAAGTACACAAAAGGAAATTGAAAATCATTTTTCAATTGTGGAGGATCACAAGAGTTCTTTAGTATGGGGATGATCTTCTGTGGAATGGAAACTAAGTAGAGAATGGGAAACGAAGAGTTATTTGAAAAGTACTGAACTCTCTATAAAGCAAGGCTTTGAGAATAGTTTTTTGCTTCACTCTCCAACTGAGGGAGTCAAGAAAGAATTGATTATCAAGAAAATAATATTTACAATTTCTTTGAGGACTGAGACTTCACAGGTTGTTCATATATTACAATTAAATCTTAGATCTGGAATGGGAAGGGATTTCAGATTCAAGCTATTCCAAACCCCTCATGTTGCAGTTGAAGAAACTTTATCCAAGTGAGGTTGAGGGATTGGCCAAGGCCCTTTAGGTGTAAATATCAAATGGAAAGGAATTTAGAGACCATGAAAGCATTATGAATGAAAAGATAAAAAAATACAGGCAATACTTGCCTCTATAAGAAAATGTCCTTCTGGAACATGACTTGAAATTAGAGAATAGTGTCTCTGTGTGTGTGCGTGCGTGTGTGTGTGTGTGTGTGCACAAATGAATGTATGTAGGTATGTTTACATAGTCATATCCTCTCTCTCTCTATTTCTCTCTCTCTCTCTCCACATGGTCTTTTCCAATAGAGTACAGTCTCTTTGAGGACAGACACTTTAATTTTTGTGCCAAGTATATAGCACAATACCTAGCACAAAGTAGGCCTTTACCAAATAGTTGTAGATGAAACTAATTGAGGAAAAAAGCTTTCTTAAAAGAGATGATTGTGCAAAATCCATAGGAAACATGAATCTTTCCAAAGAAGTGCAAGGAAGTTGAAACCCAACTTATTGGAAGGCCCAGCCAGGTTGGAAAATTGGGGTGAGGGGTGTAAAAGTGAGAAGTTTGGGATACCATGCAAGTTATTACTTTAGGTTGCTAAAGTATGGTGTTTTCAAACTAATGAATTGATATTTACATGTAATCATGAGATGAATGATTTGCTATTATCCTAAAATCATTCCTCCCAACGTATACAGAAGCAGGAATAATAGAGAGGCAGCACGGTATAGTGATTAGAGACCTAAATTCTGTTTCAAAAAGATATGGAATAAAGGCTTATCTTTGGAACAAATTGTCTAACTGACCCTTGGGAAATCGTTTTATATCTCAGTGTCCCAGGCAAAAATCTAAGGCCATAAATTGTACAGCAAAGGCCAATATGAAATGATAGTGGGAGGTTTCCTTAGGCATTCCATAGAGCAGTACAAATTTCAGGGCCTCATTCCCCCACCTCCCCCAAAACATACCTAGAATAGTTTTAGAATTTCTTTTTAAAAGTTCATATATATGTGTGTGTGTATGTAGACACACACACACACACATACATATATACAGTGTATTATAAACACATATGTATACATATATATACATATACATATATGTGTGGGGAGGGAGGGAGATGGAGAGGGAAGGAGGGAAAAAGAGAGAGACAGAGAGACAGAGAGACAGAGAAAGAGACAGAGAAAGAGAGACAGAGAGACAGAGAGACAGAGAGACAGAGAGAGAGAGAGAGAGAGCTTTAGCCAAGTTGGATGAGCAGTTTGTGGTTCATTTCTTTAACAAATAACGAATGTGAATATAATCTCTGAAATTCTCAACGACTGATAAGTTAAATGAATAAACTCTAAGTACAAGGCAAGAGCAGAGGATAAAATAAGTAGATCTAAACAAAAAAAAATGTAATGTCATCTTAAAATTTTTCCACTCAGCATCTATAAATAAGCTCATTCCTTTGCATATTCTATTTCAATGCATCTTCCTTCTTAACTGCCTACTAAGCAAAATAATATATACTGTTAAAATCATAGTTTAATGACATGACATCTTCTTAATGACAATGTCAAAAATTATTGCAGCATTTTGTTTAACTATCTGTGACCTAATGCATTTTCTCTGTGTATTTAAAACCATTGATTTTATTTCTCAGAAGAAAGATTTTAAAAAAGGATAAATTAGTCTTCTTTAATACTGTATGTATATATATATATATATATATATATATATATATACATATGCATATACATACATACATCTGTGTGTATCTATGTATGTCCTAGAGCAATGAAAGGGGTTAATGATGCATACAGTCAAGAGGATTTCAAGCTAGGCTTTCTGATCTACAGAACACATTAGGAAAACAAATATTTAAAAGGAGATAATGTTGCCACAAAAATGTCCAATTTTATCACATTTGTATTAGCATAATATACAGATTTCTGCCCAGTAAATCAATAATTATAAACATGCTAGCTGAAGACACATTCTTGTGGTTGGTTCTTTTTACAGTTTTCAATAGAGCTCAGAGCTCTGTTGCTCATTCCTTAGATGTAACCAATATCAAGATCTTGTAGGACCCAAAAAGAATCTAAATAGTTATTTTAAATGATCAACCAGGAATGCAAGCACTTGGATTTATGATATTAATATTAGATTTCTGAAATATTTGAAGCATTCAACAAATTTATCTTCTGTAAATTAAATGAGTAAGGGAAGGTTTGGAATGTGCAGACCTCTAATTTCCTAAATGAATACAAATCCTAGCGTTGAAATGTTCTACACCAATAAAGATTGGCAACTGATTCATAAATTGTATCCTTAAAAAAATTGCTTGTGGGTACGACATGGTTAAATTACTTACTCAGATTCTACTAGGCACAGAAACTGAACCTAGGTTCTCCTTATTCCAAGGCTACTCCTCTATCCACTATAGAACATTGTCTCTTCAAATTCAAAGATGATCGGAAACCGGATTTCATTCCTATACTTATTCCCAAAGTTAATTTCCCACCTTGAAACAGACTGGCAAACTTTCTTAAGTGAGTAGAAATTAGAAAAAGTGAAATAATAATTATGAAAATAATGATGATAATGTAGCATTTATATAATACCTACCATGTTCCAGACACAGCATGAAGCAAATGAAGACAGGCAAAGAACAGGCGCAGATCTCAAAGGAGCTCACAGGCTAATAAAACAACATTCAAACAACAACGTGCAAACAAGATTCATACACTGTACTGTAATAGTTTCTGATTTAGGAATTTTAATAATTAGAAAAAGGTTTTTTTAGAAAATAGATGTGCCTGAGGGGACAATGGAATACCCACTCTTCTCCTTACTCATGTTATTTACAAGATCCTAAGGCCACAAGGGGTCAAGATTGTTTTGGTCCCTTGGTTTAAATACTCCCAACAACCAAAAAAAATCTCTGAGGAACCTGGAATTTTATGAGATATCTGATTTTATACATTGTAATAGTTGCACTCTGGTTGTGGGTTCTAATGACATAAAGCTTGGATTTCCATGGAAATATTATTTGTGCTGTAGGCTGTTGATATTTATCCTGTGTCCTATTTTATACATAAATCAGTCTACAACTCACTCTCAAGAAATCTGACTTTTAAGGAGATCACATCTCTTTTTTCATATTTAATGTCTCGAAGCATAAAACTATCCAGAAGGTAAATGACTTTGTACCCACAAGCTTTCTAGAAATCACCTTTTGTTTCATTTTTTTAATTACATGGATTTTCTTTCTTCCTTCCTTTTCTTCCTTCCTTCCTTTCTTTCTTTCTTTCTTTCTTTCTTTCTTTCTTTCTTTCTTTCTTTCTTTCTTTCTTTCTTTCTTTCTTTCTTTCTTTCTTTCTTTCTTTCTTTCTTTCTTCCTTCCTTCCTTCCTTCCTTCCTTTCTTTCTTTCTTTCTTTCTTTCTTTCTTTCTTTCTTTCTTTCTTTCTTTCTTTCTTTCTTTCTTTCTTTCTTTCTTTCTTTCTTTCTTTCTTTCTTTCTTCCTTTCTTCCTTCCTTCCTTCCTACCTTCCTTCCTTCCTTCCTTCCTTCCTTCCTTCCTTCCTTCCTTCCTTCCTTCCTTCCTTCCTTCCTTCCTTCCTTCCTTCCTTCCTTCCTTTCTTTCTTTAACTTTTAACATTTATTTTCACAAAATTTTGGGTTCCAAATTTTCTCCTCTTTTGTCCCCTCCCCCCACCCAAACACATCGAGCATTCTAATTGCCCCTATCACCAATCTGCCCTCTCTTCTGTCATCCCTCTCTGCCCTTGTCTCCGTCTTCTCTTTTGTCCTGTAGGGCCAAATAACTTTCTATACACGTTTACTCATATTTCTTATTTCCTAGTGGCAAGAACAGTACTCAACAGTTGTTCCTAAAACTTTGAGTTCCAACTTCTTTTCCTCCCTCCCTCCCCACCCCTTCCCTTTGGAAGGCAAGCAATTCAATATAGGCCAAATCTGTGTAGTTTTGCAAATGACTTCCATAATAGTCGTGTTGTATAAGACTAACTACATTTCCCTTCATCCTATCCTGTCCCCCATTACTTCTATTCTCTCTTTTGATCCTCTCCCTTCCCATGAGTGTAGACCTCAGATTGCTCCCTCCTCCCCATGCCCTCCTTTCCATCATCCCCCCCCAGCCTGCTTATCCCCTTATCCCCCACTTTCCTGTATTGGAAGATAGGTTTTCATACCAAAATGAGTGTGCATTTTATTCCTTCCTTTAGTGGAATGTGATGAGAGTAAACTTCATGTTTTTCTCTCACCTCCCTTCTTTATCCCTCCACAAATAAGTCTTTTGCTTGCCTCTTTTATGAGAGATAATTTGCCCCATTCCATTTCTCCCTTTCTCCTCCCAATATATTTCTCTCTCACTGCTTGATTTCATTTTTTTAAGATATGATTCCATACTATTCAATTCACTCTGTGCACTCTGTCTCTATGTGTGTGTGTGTGCATGTGCGTGTGCATGTGTGTGTGTGCAATCCCACCTAGTCCCCAGATACTGAATAGTTTCAAGAGTTACAAATATTGTCTTTCATGTAGGAATGTAAACAGTTCAATTTTAGTAAGTCCCTTATGACTTCTCTTTACTGTTTACCTTTTCATGCTTCTCTTCATTCTTGTGTTTGAAAATCAAATTTTCTTTTTCAGCTCTGGTCTTTTCATCAAGAATGCTTGAAAGTCCTCTATTTCATTGAAAGACCAATTTTTCCCCTGAAGTATTATATTCAGTTTTGCTGGGTAGGCGATTCTTGGTTTTAGTACTAGTTCCTTTGACTTCTGGAATATCCTATTCCACGCCCTTCGATCCCTTAATGTGGAAGCTGCTAGATCTTGCATTATCCTGATTGTATTTCCATAATACTTGAATTGTTTCTTTCTAGCTGCTTGCAATATTTTCTCCTTGACCTGGGAACTCTGGAATTTGGCCACAATGTTCCTAGGAGTCTTTCTTTTTGGATCTCTTTCAAGAGGTGATCTGTGGATTCCTTGAATACTTATTTTGCCCTCTGGTTCTAGAATCTCAGGGCAGTTTTCCTTGATAATTTCATGAAAGATGATGTCTAGGGTTTTTTTTTGGTCATGGCTTTCAGGTAGTCCCATAATTTTTAAATTGTCTCTCCTGGACCTATTTTCCAGGTCAGTTTTTTTTCCAATGAGATATTTCACATTATCTTACATTTTTTCATTCTTTTGGTTTTGTTTTGTGATTTCTTGGTTTCTCATAAAGTCGTTATCCTCCATCAGTTTCATTCTAATTTTTAAAGACCTATTTTCTTCAGTGAGCTTTTGGACCTCCTTTTCCATTTGGCCAGTTCTGTTTTTTAAAGCATTCTTCTCCTCATTGGCTTTTTGAACCTCTTTTGCCAATTGAGTTAGCCTATTTTTCAAGGTGTTATTTTCTTCAACATTTTTTGGGTCTCCTTTAGCAGGCTGTTTACTTGTTTTTCATGCTTTACTTGCATGTCACTCATTTCTCTTCCCAGCTTTTTCTCCACCTCTCTAACTTGATTTTCAAAATCCTTTTTGAGCTCTTCCATGGCCTGAGTCCATTGGGTGG
Source organism: Notamacropus eugenii (assembly GCF_028372415.1). Taxonomy (NCBI): domain Eukaryota; kingdom Metazoa; phylum Chordata; class Mammalia; order Diprotodontia; family Macropodidae; genus Notamacropus; species Notamacropus eugenii. The sequence goes on from NC_092877.1 coordinate 283,728,991, forward strand.
GCTGGGATACAGAAGCCTTGACCTCTGTGTCTTTGCCTGATGGTAAGCATTGTTCTTCCTCATCAGAAGGGAAGGGAGGAAATACCTGTTCTCCAAGAAAGTAACCTTCTATAGTCTTATATTTTTTTCCCTTTTCTGGGCATTTTCCTAGCCAGTGACTTGACTTCTGAATATTGTCTTCACACCCACTTTGCATCCAGATCAGCTCAGCCAGCTCTTGGGGTCTGAGATTCAAATGCTGCTTCCCAGTCTCAGGGCTTCGGTGGTGGCAGGGATGCTATTCAGTGTGAGATTAAGTTCAGGTGCTCAGGTGGGACAGGGACACCACACAGGGCTCAGTTACCTCAGGGGGTTTATGCAGAGAACTTCTACAATGGATCCAGGCTCCTGCCTGCTTAGGGAGCCCCGGTGTGCTCCCGCCTCCACTGCTGCCTCCCGAGGGGCCCTGAGTTATGGGGGCACCCCACTCCCCTTTCAGCAAGCCAAGAAGACCCTCTCACCAACCTTTGGGGTCCGTGGGTGGAGGGACCCATGTGGCCTCTGGAGATTCCTTTCCTGAAGCCTGCTCTGATCTGCTCCTCTTGGTGCCTTGCGGCCAAGGCAGGGCTGGGCTGGGCTCTGGGTGCGCAGCACAATGGACCTTTTGTGAGAGGTTTTCAGGGCTCTCTGGAACAGAAATCTCGTCTGCTCCATTGTTCTGTGGTTTCTGCTGCTCCTGAATTTGTTGGGAGTTCTTCTTTACAGATATTTTATGGGCTGTGGGTTCAGAGCTAGCATATGTGTGTCTTTCTACTCCACCATCTTGGGTCTGCCTATTACATGGATTTTCAAGCTTTGATAGGAAATCCAAACCACCATTTCTCTCTTTCCCTCAATTCTAAACTGCAAAGAAATTCCTTGACAATGTCACTTCGCTCATGTCGCCCCTATTAAGAATGCCTTTCTCCAAATATTATCCATATTCAACCATTCATTTCAATACTAATGGAAAATTGCTGTTCCTATAAAAAAATTCACTGATACAATTCAAAGATATGTTATTTGTTGCATTCATTATTGTGCCACATTATAGGGTTTATTAGTTTATACGCATTTTATGTATAGTTCCTTATATTTCCTATTTTCAAGGTGTCAATACCATAGTCCCCACAAATCTGTCAATGTGTCATTGCATGTATATATACATGTAGATGAGCATATATGCATTATCTCATATATGTCATTTCTTTTTACATGTGTATTATTCTTCAATTAGATTGTAACCATACTATTAAGATTTATCATTAATTATATTTATATGACACTTTATACTTTACAAAGCACTATACAAATCTATTTTCATTTGAACTGAATAGCTTTATTATGCACTGTTATAAATATCATGAACATATTTACGTGTTAAAAGAGAAAGTGACTTGATGAAAATTAAAGACTTCTTCATACAGAGTGTCATACTCAACACTTTTACCTCCAAAGACATCACTTCATGGTTTCCTTCTTCCATCATGATTTTTTTGAATTCCATTGTATGTTGATTAAATGCTAGATAGCTTATAGCCAGTTAGTAAAGTCATAAAATCAAAGAGATTGAAGAAACCTAAAAAGCCATCTGATTCACATTATTTCTGAAAAAAAAAAGAAAAAATAGCATTAAAAAACCAACCAACAAACATGAAAACTTTGACCAAAGATGTTCCTACCTAGGTTTTGCTTGAAAAGATCTAAAGAAGTTGAATTGTTAAAGCAATGACTCCTGAAGTAGGCCATTCTACTCTGAGTTTACTATTATTTTTGGGGGGTGCAGTAAATAAGGTGTTGGATGTAGAGATAATAAAAAAAAACTGAATTGAGGCAGAACCAAGATAACTGGGTAAAGGCAGGGACTCACCTGAGCTCTCCTCTAAATATCTTTAAAAACTGTCTCTAGAATCACAGAGTAAAAACAGGGTCTTGCTTAAGCTCTCTACCACATGCCTCCAAATACTTGTAAAAAATGACTTGAAATAGATCCTAGAGCAGCAGACCCAGGAAATGATGCAGTGAAACACATTTTTAGCCCAAGACAACCTGGAAGGTAGAGAAGAAAGGTCTATGGCACCCTGCTGGGAGAGGAGCTCAGTTCAACACCAAATGCTTCCAGCACAGACCAGGCCTGAGCAAACCCAGAGCAGGTTTCAGGGGACTGAATCACTGTAGCTGTAGCAGTTTCCAGATTTCTCAACCACAAGCACCAAAGACAACGTAGAAGGTCAGTAGAAAAGGACTGTCAGATAGTGGTGAGAGTGCTGTCAGGCTCCCCCCAAGTGTGGCAGCTGTGGCAGCAGCAGCTGCTTCCTGAGCTCTTGGCCCATAGACATGGGGGTACAAAGTAACTGAACAGAGGGGATTGCAAGGATATCTTTGCTGGTGCTGAGGCAGGACTCTCTTGCTTTACCTGTGCTTAGATCTGGGTCCCAGTTCTGGGTGGCAGTCCTGGGGCAAGGAGGAACCCTGGAGTGGTAGAGCTTGTGGTAGCAGTGGAGAGGGAAGACTCCTCACAATTGCAAGGCAGAAAAGAGTGCTTATGGTCACTCAATGAGCAGAGTACAGGTCACAATAGGAGTAAGCACCATTCCTTTCATCATACCACCTTGGAAGAACTGAAAATTTAGAGGTCCTTAGAAGTATCTCTGAAAACAGCTGCACAAAACACCTGAAGCTTAGAAAAGTACACCCTCCACACTAGAAGTAGAGGCTTACCTTAACAAGGAGTTAAAAAGTTAAGTAATTGGGTGGGGAAATGAGCAAACAATGGGAAAATACTCAGATAAAGAAGATCAAAACGCATGTTCATATTCAGAATGCATATTCAGAAAAAGATAACAAATTCGAAGCTCCCTTATCCAAATCCTTCAAGAAAAATAAGAAATGATCTCAGGGCATGAAAAAGCTCAAAAATGATTTTGAAAATCAAGTATGAGAGGTAGAACAAAAATTGGAAAGAGATAGGAGAGTAATGCAAGAAAATTATAAATAAAATGTCCCAACAATTTGCTAAATAAGACTCAAAAATGAGGTAAAGAAAATAACACCTTAAAAAATAGAATAACCTAAATTGCAAAAAAGGTCCAAAAAGTCAGTGAGGAAAAGAATGCCTTTTAAAAAGTAGAAAGGGATGTCCAAAAGCTCTTTCAGAAAAACAATTCCTTAAAAATTAGAATGGAGTAAATGGAAGCAACTAACTATGAGAAATCAAGAAATTATAAAACAAAACCAAAAGAATGCAAAAAAGAGAATACAATATGAAATATATCATTGAAAAATCAACTAATCTGTAAAATTGATTCATGAAAGAGAATTTTAAAAGTATTGGACTACATGAAAGCCATGATAAAAAAAAAAAAAGTCTAGACAGCATTTATCAAGAAACTATTAAAAAACACTGCTCTAATATTCCAGAACCAGAAGGTAAAAGAGAAATTGAGGGAATCCACCAATCACTTCATGAAAGAAATTCCAAAAGGAAAACTCCTAGGAATATTGTACCCAAATCCCAGTTCAAGGAGAAAACATTACAAGCAGCCAGAAAGAAACAAATCAAGTATTGTGGAAACACAATTAGGATAACACAAGATCTAGCAGCTTCTACATTAAGGGATTGGGGGCTTGGACATTATATTCCAGAGGTCAAAGGAGCTGATATTAAAACCAAAAATCACGTACTCTGCAAAACTGAGTGTAATTAATGAGAAAAATGGATATTCAATAAAATAGAGGATTTTCAAGTATTCTTGATGAGAAGACAAGTGTTGAATTGAAAATTTGATTGTCAAATACAAGAATCAAGAGAAGCATGAAAAGATAAACAGGAAAGAGAAGTAATAAGGGCCCAATTAAAGTTGGGTTTTTAAAATTCTTATGTGGAAAGTTGATATTTTTAATTTCATGAGACCCTTCTAAGTATTAGGGCAGTTGGAGGGAATATAGATCGATAGATGGATAGATAGATAGATAGATAGATAGATAGATAGATAGATAGATAGATAGATAGATAGAGATATTTATATGTATCTATCTATATATGTATATACATGTATATACATATACATATAAAAATAAAAATAAAAAACAAATGAAAAACCTGAAAATAGTATGCTTCAATCTGAATTTGCATACCATAGTTCCTTCTCTGGATGTGGACAGCATCTACTATCTTGAGTTGAAATTGTCTTAGATGATTGTATTGCTGAGAATAACTAAATCTATTCTAGTCAATCATAGTACAGTGTTGCTGTTAATGTTTTCTTGGTTTGGTTCACTTCATTCAGCATCAGTTCATGTAGGTTTTTACAAGTTTCCTGAAAACTTCCTGCTCATCATTTCTTCTACCACAGCAGTATTTCATTACATTCACATATCAGAACTTATTCTGTCATTCCCAATTGATGAAAATCCCCTCAATTTCTATTTCTTTGCCACTACAAAAAGAGCAGCTATGATTATTTTTGTACATGTGGGTACTTTTCCCTTTTTTAAATAATTTTTTTAGGACAGACGTCTTGTAGTGTTATTATAGGTTCAAAGTGTATGGAGAGTTTTATAACCCTATGGGCATAGTTTCAAATTGTTGTTCAGAAAGTTATATCTATTCACAGCTCCATGAACAATGCATTAGTGTTCCAATTATCCCCTATCTTCTCCAACATTTATTATTCTCCTTTTCTGTAATATCAGGCAATCTGGTAGGTGTCAGGTGGTAGCACAGACTTGTTATAATTTGTGTTTCTCTAGTCAATAATGATTTAGAGCATTTTTTTATGTAATCATAGAAAACTTTAACTTCTTCATCTGAAAACTGCCTGTTCATATTCTTTTACCATTTATCAATTGGGGGTGACTTGTATTATTATAACCTTAACTCAATTGTCTAAATATTTTAGAAATGAGGCCTTTACCAGAAACATTAGCTGTAAAAATTGTTTCCCAGCTTTCTGCTTTGATTCTAATCTTGGTTCTGTTGACTTTGTACAAAAACTTTTCAATTTGGGAGCCAAGATGGCAAAGTAGAAAGACGCACATACACATAGCTCCGAACACACAAAACCACAGAAAGGCTAGAGGGGAACAAGCCAGGGTGAATTCTGCACCCAGAGACCACGGAGTATTGGAGCGAGGGAGATTCCTGCTCCGGAGAGACCTGCGGACCTCTCGCGGGTGGTCCTTCGCACCGCAGACTGGGCGCCAGGACGGGGAGTGGAGCACGGCCCTGCCGGGGCCGCAACCCTGAGGGGAGGAGATCCGAGTGGGCTACGGGGACGGGATCTCCAGCGGCCACACGGGTCCCCCCACCCACAGAGGGACCTGCAAACCTCTCGCAAAAGGTCCGTCGCGCTGCAGACGCGGAGCCCAGCCCGGACCTGCGGCGGCGGCGGCGGCGGTGGCCACAGCTCCGAGAGGCACAGATCTGAGAGGGCTCCGGAGGCGGGATCTTCAGCGGCTGCACAGGCCTCCCCACCAACAGGTGACTGACAGGGGTGGGTGAGAGAGTCTCTTTGGCAGGTTAAGAGGGGAGTGGGGTGCCCCCAAGGCTCGGGCCCCTCCGGGAGGGGGGGGCTGAGAGGCGGCTGCGGACGGGGGCTCCCCAAACGGGCAGGAGCCTGGATCCATTGTGGAAGGTTTGTGCATAAACCCCCAGAGGGAACTATGCCTGAGAGGCGGCCCTGCCCCTGACCACCTGAACTTAATTCTCACACTGAATAGCGGCCCTGCCCCCGCCAAAAATCCTAAGGCGGGAAGCAGCATTTGAATCTCAGTCCCCAAAAGCTGGCTGGGAGGACCAGGAGGCGAGGTGGGTGTGAGGAGAACATTCAGAGGTCAGGTCACTGGTTGGAGAAAATGCCAAGAAAAGGGAAAAGAAATAAAATTATTGAAGGGTACTTTACCGGAGAAAAGACACTTCCTCCCTTCCTTTCTGATGGGGAGGAACAATGCTTGCCATCAGGCAAAGACACAGAAATCGAGGATTCTGTGTCCCAGCCCACCCAATGGGCTCGGGCCATGGAAGAGCTCAAGAGGAATTTTCAAAATCAAGTTAGAGAGGTGGAGGAAAGACTGGGAAGGGAAATGAGAGGGATGAGGGAAAAGCATGAAAAGCAGATCAGCTCCCTGCTAAAGGAGAACCAAAAAAATCTTGAAGAAATTGGCACCTTGAGAACTAGCCTAACTCAGCTGGCAAGGGAGGTGCAAGGGGCCAATGAGGAGAAGAATGCTTTCAAAAGCAGAATTAACCAAATGGAAAAGGAGATTCAAAAGCTCACTGAAGAAAATAGATCTTTCAAATCTGGAATGGTACGGATGGATGCTAAGGACTTTTCGAGAAAGACAGATATCTCAGAACATACCGCGCAGATTCGAAAAATGGAAGATAATGTGAAATATCTTATTGGAAAAACAACTGACCTGGAAAATAGAATCAGGAGAGACAATGTAAAAATTCTGGGACTACCTGAAAACCATGATCAAAAGAAGAGCCTAGACATCATCTTCCATGAAATTATCAAGGAAAATTGCCCTGAGATTCTAGAATCAGAAGGCAAAATAAATATTCAAGGAATCCGCAGAACACCGCATGAAAGAGATCCAAAAAGAGAAACTCCTAGGAGCATTGTGGCCAAATTCCAGAATTCCCAGGTGAAAGAGAAAATATTGCAAGCAGCTAGAAAGAAACAATTCAAGCATTGTGGAAATACAATCAGGATAGCACAAGATCTGGCACCCTCTACATTGAGGGATAGAAGGGAATGGAATAGGATATTCCAGAAGTCAAAGGAACTAGGACTGAAGCCAAGAATCACCTACCCAGCAAAACTGAGTATAATACTTCAGGAGAAAAAATGGTCTTTCAATGAAATAGAAGACTTTCAAATTTTCCTGATGAAAAGACCAGAGCTGGAAAGAAAATTTGACTTTCTCACACAAGAATGAAGAGAACCATGAAAAGGCGAACAGCAAAGAGAAATCATAAGGGACTTACTAAAGTTGAACTGTTTACATTCCTACATGGAAAGACAATATTAATAACTCTTGAAACATTTCAGTATCTGGGCACTGGGTGGGAGTACACACACACCCACATGCACACACGCACACATACATAGAGACAGAGTGCACAGAGTGAATTGAAGAGGATGGGATCATATATTAAAAAAAAAATGAAATCAAGCAGTGAGAGAGAAATATTGGGAGGAGAAAGGGAGAAGTTATATGGGGCAAATTATCTCTCATAAAAGAGGCAAGCAAAAGACTTATTAGTGGTGGGATAAAGAGGGGAGGCAAGAGAAAAACATGAGGTCTACTCTCATCACATTCCACTAAAGGAAAGAATATAATGCACACTCATTTTGATAGGAAAACCTATCTCACAATACAGGAGAGTGGGGGACAGGGGCACAAGCAGGGTGGGGGGGAGGATGGAGGGGAGGGCATGGGGAGGAGAATGCAATACGAGGTCGACACTCATGGGGAGGGAAAGGATCATAAGAGAATAGAAGTAAAGGGGGACAGGATAGGATGGAGGGAAATATAATTAGTCCTATACAACACAACTAGTATGGAAATCATTTGCACAACTAAACAGATATGGCCTATATTGAATTGCCTGTCTTTCAAGGGGAAGGGGTGGAGAGGGAGGGAGCTAAGGAGGTTAGAACTCAAAGTGTTAGGACCAAATGTAATGTTCTTACCACTGGGTAACAAGAAATACAGATTAAGGGGTCAAGAAAGCTCTCTGGTCCTACAGGACAAAAGAGAAGATGGAGACAAGTGCACGGAGGGAGGATAGAGGAGAGAGCAGACAGGTCACAGGGGCAATTAGAAAGCTCGGGTTTGGGGGGGGAGGGGAGAAAAGGGGAGAAAATTTGTAACCCAAAATTGTGTGAAAATAAATGTTAAACATTAATAAAAAAAAACTTTTCAATTTAATATAATCAAAATTATCCATTTTGCATTTCATAATATTCTCTGTCACTTCTTTGGTCATAAATTCTTTTCTGTAGATCTGATAGTCAAACTATTCCTTACTCTCCTAATTTGCGTATGGTATCAACCTTTATTCTAAATCATGTACCCATTTTATCCTTTTATTGGGTGTGAGATGTTGGTCTATGCCCAGCTTATTCCATTTTTTTCAGTTTTGTAACAGTTTTTGTCAGTTAGTGAGTTCTTATCCCAGAGCTGGAGTCTTTAGGTTTATCAAACTTTACATTATGATAGTCAATTTTTGCAGCTCTTCATGTGATATAATTTACCTTGCTCTGCCTTCCCCTTTCCTCTTTTCTTAGTGCAATCATATTTTTTCACCCTTTAATTTTTTTTTTTTGTCATCACATCAAAGTCAACATATACTGACACCTTCTATCTATGGATACCCCTTTTAACTGACTTAATATGGATCACTTCCCAAGAGTTGCAAGAATCAGTTTTTGCATGGAGGGATGCAAACAGCTTTAGCTTGTCTAATAACTTGTTTTTTTCTTTCCCATTTACCTTCTTATGTTTCTCTTGATTCTTGTATTTGAAGATCACATTTATCTATTTAGCTCTGTTTTTTTCATCAGGAAAGTTTGAAAGTCCTCTATTTCATTGAATGTCCACATTTTCCTCTTAACGATTATTTTGTTGGATATTGATTCTTGGTTGTAATCCAAGCCCCTTTGGTTTCTGGAATATCATGTACTAAGCCCTTTGATCCTTTAAGGTAGAAGCTCTAAGTCCTGTGTAATTCTGACTGTGGTTCCTTGATATTGAAATTGTTTCTTTTGAGCTGTTCGCAGTGCTTTCTTGTTGATCTATGCTCTGACCAAGAGCATTTAGTAGGCTTGCTTGGATATCATCTGTGCCAGGCTATATTCTCCTCCTACCTAAATCTGACAGGCCTTTCCTAAACTCTCTCCAAGTTTTCTTAAGTAGGAAAATTGTTTCACTCCATCTTTTTGTAAGTTTTATTATTCCAGAATCCATATAGAGGTGTATTTTACTGTTGTTTCTGAGGGAAACTGGGGAGAGATCAGACAACTTCTTGGCTTTTCTCCACCATCTTCTCCCTAGCTTCATCATCTTTATGTATTTTTCCTTGGTCTTATAATCTAATAAGACATACACTTATACCTCCAGTCTAGATTAGTAGTCAGACACTCCTTCCCATTCAAGATCAAAATTTTGAGTGGGAAATAGCACATACCATGGTCTTGCCCATAGAGATGAAATGGCTTTTTACTTTACCATCCAGAATCACAATATATAATTAAAACCTATCAGGAATGATCCATCTATTGGCAACACTAGTTTTTTTTTTTTTTGAGGGTTTGCTTTTTAAATCAAGGGAAATAAATGTTCAGAAGAGGAGATAGTTACATAGTGTCTTTAAGGAAAAGGAATGTGTGAGTGTGTGTACGTGTGTGTGTGTGTCTGTGTGTGTGTATAAATCATATTTGCCTTTGAAGTTTCCCAGTCCTATGCTCACTATTCATCTGTTAGGAAGATATTTTCCATTTATCTTTTCAGTGAGAAAAAAAATCATTATTAAGGAAAATAATGATGACCTAAAATAATTTTCTTTTCATCTATAGCTGACACCTTTATTCCACTCTAAAATATAATTAAGTGTAAGACATTCAAGCAAACTATACTATATTCATAATAGTGAACCTTGGTTCTTTTGTAATTTGGGCCTCTTTCCTTTCATTCTATTTTCCTTTTTTGTGTGTTTCTTTCATGTCTGTTTCTATCACTTTAGCACTTTATACAGTCCTCTTTCATATAAAATTTAAAATCTTATTTCCATTCAATTTATGTGAATACATTTGATAGTGAAAAAGAAAGTGATCCATTCTACTCTAGTAGATTTCATTCACCCTACTAGTTCAACCTGTCAGTTCTCCTGTCCCATGAGTATAGGAGGTAGTACAATTCTCTTTAAATTTCAAATGTTATTTAAATTCCAAGTGTTTTGAGAGCTCTCCACACAACTTTTCTATTGCCAAAACCAAAACATTTAGCTATTAAGTATTAATAATGATCTAACATGTTAGAGTCAGGATGGAAGAGAAAAGGCAGTGTTTTGCCTGAGCTCTCCCCAAAATCTATCCAAACACTTTTCAATAAGGCCATAAAACAATTTCTGGAGCAGCAGAACTCATAAAATGACACTGTGAAATAATTTTCCATCCAAAGACAACTTAGAAGATAAGCAAGAAAGGTCTGTCACAATTGGATGAGGATGTAACACAGTCTAGCACAGGCCCATCCCCAGAAAACAGTGAACAGTAATTGGGAGACAATGAATCTGCAGTAACACCTGCTGCTTCAAGGACTCTTAACCCACAGATAGTAAGAAGGTTAAACAACTGGTTGGTAAAAAGATTACAATGGTCTGTTTGATAGCACTGAGACAGGACTCTGTTCCTTTGCCCATTCTATGATCTGGGTCACAGATAGTACTAGGGAAAGCAAGAGCACTAATACACCAGAGCTTATAGTTACAGTGGATTAGGACTTCTCCTCATAGCTCCAGGGAAGAAAAGAGTGCTTGTGACAACTCACAGATCAAAGTACAGGTGAGTAAAGCAGTAAACACACCTCTCTTTGGATCATGCCACCTTGGAAGAATTGAAAACTTACAGGTTCCTATAAGTATCTCTGAAAACAGCTGCACAAAACTCTGAAGCTTCAGTCAGTGTGCCCTCTACCCTGGAAACACAGTCCTACCTTACTGAAGAGTTCAAAGTCAGAGAAAATGAGCAAACAATGGAAAAAGTTCCTCACCATAGAAGAGTTACTATAGTGACAAGGAAGATAAAATAAAACACATTCGTAAGAAGATAACAAAGTTAGAGACCCTACATCCAAAGCCTCCAAGGCAGAAAAAAATGAATTGGACTCAGACCATGGAAGAGCTCAGAAATATTTTTAAAATCAAGTAAAAGAAATGGAGGCAAAATTGAGAAGAGACATGAACGTGAAACCAGTCAATAGCTTGACAAAGAGACACACAAAATGTTGAAGAAAATAACATCTTAAAAAGTAGACAAGACCAGATGGCATAAAAGGTTCAAAAAGTTAGTGAGGTAAAGAATGTCTTAGAAAATAAAATTGACCAAATGGAAAAGAATTTCCAAAAGCATATGTCATTGGAAAAACAATTGACCTGGAAAATAAATATAGAAAAGGTCATTTAAAAATAATTGGACTACCTGAAAGTTATGACCAAAAAAAAAAAGATGTAGACATAATCTTTCAAGAAATTATCAAGGAACACTGCCCCGATGTTCTAGAACCTGAGTGGATTCAATAGAAAGAATCCACCGATCATCTCCTGAAAAAGATTTCAAAATTAAACCTGCCCAGCATATTACAGCCAAATTGCAGAGTTTCCAGGTCAAGAAGAAAATATTACAAGCATTCATAAAGAAATAAAGGATCATGGAGCTACAGTCAGGATAACACAAGAATTAAGAGTTTCTACTTTAAAGTATCACAGGGCTTGGAATATGATATTCCAGAGGGCAAAGGATCTAGGATTACAACCAAACCACCTACCCAGCAAAACTTCAGGAGAGGAAATGGACATTCAATGAAATAGAGGACTTTTAACATTCTTGATGAAAAGATTAGAGCTGAAAAGAAAATTTGATTTCAAATACATGACTGAAGAGAAGCATAAAAAAAAGGTGAATAGGAAAGGGAAATCAGAAGGGACTTAATAAGGTTAAACTGTTTACATTCTTACATGAGAAAATCATTTTTTTGCAATTCATAAGACCTTTCTCATTATTAGGGTAACTAGAAGGAGTATATACAGGTGGGAGGCACAGGTATGAGTTGAATATGAAGGGTGATATTTTAAAATTAAAATTAAGGGGTAAGAGAAGAATGTACTGTGAAAAAGAGAAAGGGAAAGGTAGAAGGGGGTAAATTATCTCACATGAAAGAGGAAAGAAAAACCTTTTATAGTGGAGGGGAAGAGGGAGTAGGTGAAGTGGAGTGAGCAAATTTTATGAGAATTGTCTCAAAGAGGAAATAACATATACACTTGCAATGGCAAGGAAGGTAGGATCTTTTGCTGTTTTTGTTTTAGTGTAATCAAGAAGTATAATGCCTCTGTTTTAATGTGATTAAGAGGATCTTCCCACCCACTGATGGGCCTGCTCATCATGGGAAGCTTGTTTTCGGGAGCTGTTTTATGGGAGCAGCTCAAGTACCTTTTGTTTTTTTCTATTGAGGCACTGAGTCAATGTATAAATATACATTTATACACTGAGTCAAGGGCATAAATACTCTGAAGGTGATGTTTCACTTTGGGACTTACTGACGAGAAGCGTTTGTTTGTCTAGAAGAGGACTCTGGGAAGCCTTTAAGGAGCACCCCCAGATTTGAGAAACCCAGATGTTCCCTCTCTGGTAAGATGTCTGTTTGTTAATGGTCAGACATTTTAGAAGCATGTCTGTTGACTTTTTAATTTCTCTGTATTTTTTTTGAATTTTGAAGTGCTCACTCTCCTGAAATAGGTGAATGATATATGTACTTGGTTAAAGAAATGATACGTGTGCTTGATTAAAGTGATTGATAATCACTCAAAAGCTGCCTTTCCTTTTATGAGTGCAGGTTTAAGAACCTGTGATAACAGGTCTCCCTATGTGCGTTGGGGTTTTTATTGTTACAACACCCAATTGGGTATAGAAATCTATCTTACCTACAGGAAAGTAGGAGGAGAAGGGGATAAGAGAAAGGAGGAGTTGATAGATGGGAGGGTAGTTTGTGGGAAGATGTAGTGAGAAGTAAAACATTTTTGAGGAGGGACAGGGTAAAAGGAGAGAGAGAACAGAATAAATGGGGGTAGGGGAAATAGGATGGAGGGAAATACAGTCAGTAACAGTAAGTGTGAAAAACTTTAGGCAAGTTTCCCTGATAAAGGCCTCATTATTCAAATACGGAGAGAACGGAATCAAATTTGTAAAAACAAAAGCCATTCCTCAATTGATGAATGATCAAAAGAATTGATCAGCTTTCAGAAGAAGTAAGCAAAGTCATCTATAGCCATATTAAAAAAAAAAAGCACATGTTCTAACTCATTATTGATTGGAGAAATGGAAATTAAAACAACTCTGAAGTGCTACCTCATAACTCTATTAGATTGGCTAATAGGACAGAAAAAGTAAATGAAAAATGTTGGAGGGGATGTGGGAAAAATAAGACATTAATGCACTGTCAGTGAAGTTGTGAACTGATTTAACCATTCTGTAGCATAATTTGGACCTATGTCCAAATGACTATAAAACCATGCATATCTTTTGACCTACTAATACCTCTACTGGTTCTGTTTCAAAAAACGGATTTAAAAAAAAAAACAGTGAAAACAGATCTATATTTACAAAAATATTTATAGCAGCTCTTTTCTGGGGGTAAAGAATTAAAAAGTGATGGGATACCCATCAATTAGGGAATGACTAAACAGGTTGTAGTATGTGATTATGATGGATTGCTATTGTACTATAAGAACTGGAAGAAATTGACTATTCCACATTCATTTTTTTTTTTTTTACAGAGAAGAAAATAGAGGCTTAGAGAGACAAAATGATTTCTTCGAGGTCACGTAGCTATCAACTATCAGAAGTGGAATTTGAGCCCATATCTTCTCACTTCAAGTCTGGAAAATCATGGAAGACTTAGTTACACAGTAGAAAACACTGACTACATATTTTACTGACTAGAAGACTGGGAAAAAATTAAAAATATTAATTTAAACAAGGATCTGTGTACTCTCTTATACTTAGCTTCAAATTGTCAAGTTGAGAGGTCTTAGATGGGGAGATGCAACAAAACCAAATCTTGCAATACTATGATGTGATACTTTTAGTGGATTCTAAGTCCAATGTGAATAAACACTATTAACATGATGCCCTAAAAAGGTAATGCAGTCCAAGTCTGGACTAAAAAAAACAAGATACCATGGTGATCAAAATTATCTTGTTCAGGCAGTCCTTCTTGTGCTTTGCCCTGATCAAATCACATCTAGAAGAGTATTGTATTCAGTTCTCTTAGGAGGCTTTTAGGAAGGGCATTGATAATCTAGGCTATGTTCAGAGGACAACCAGGTTGTTAAATAAACAGGAGAACAATTTATCTTATGATAAATTGAAGAAACCATAGGAGAAAAAGAAGATGGGGGGAGAGGGAGAGCGCATCTGATAGGAATCTTCAAGTATCTGGAGTTCTCTCATATGTATGAGGTAGTAGACTAATTCTGTTTGAACAAAGAAGATTGAGCAACAAGAAAGAGGCAGGTTCCAAAGGGAAAAATTTTGGCATAATATAGAAGAAATTTTTTGTATCAATTAGAGTTGTTACACAAAGACTCCACCTTCTGGGATAAGAACACAATTTAAAAAAAAAAAGCTGTTTCCTGTGATAATAAGATCCCCTTTATTGGAATTCTTCAAGCAAAGGCCAGATGATCGTTTTTTAAAGTGTGTTTTAGAAAAGTTTCTTGGTTAGTTAACAATTGGACAAGGTGCTGAGTGAGATTTTTTCCACCTCTGGTGTTCTGTGATTCTTTGAATTACAGTAGATGTTTATAAGATATATAATATGTATGAATTTATATTCTTCTAAGGATAATTGTAAACTATAAAGTTATATGGATCTGGCTAAAAAACAGAAAAAGAAATTAGCAATGAAACAAATGATGTATATGATTTATACACAATTAAATATAAGAACATAATATTTAATAAATCCAAGGATAGCCCCTACTTGAGTTAAAACTCATTATCCCACAAAAACAGACAACCTGATATGAAAATTAGAAAGTGATCTGACAAATTACTTTCAGGTAAAAATATTTTGCTGCATATCATAATAAAATCTTAGATGTAAAATAATGTGTCACAAGGAAATTAGAGATGAAGATCAATTAAAACTTTTCTAACTATGGATGGGCATGTGTTCTTTACTAAATAACTGATAGAAATGATCCTATACAAAAAGGAAATTTTAATTATATACAATTTTTAAAACTTTAAATGCAAGCAAAATCAATCTAGTCAGAATTAAAAGAAAAAAATGAACTAGGGAAAACTTTAAAGTAATCTAAAACAGATGATATGTGAGAAATTGATATAACTATATAAAAGCTATTCCCCAGAAATAGAAATAATAGAAAATAGAAAAAAATATTTAAAATATATGAACATGACATTTTCAAAAGTAGAAATGCAAATTTTGATTGCATATAAGAAAGATCCAATTAATAACAGAAAGAAGAGTATAAATGAAAACAACTTTAAGGTTCCACCTTACCCTCATCAGAATGATAATGATGAAAAAAAAGATCAATATGACAATTGTTACAGAGTAACAAACACCCTAATGCACAATTATTAGAGTTCTGGAAAGTTATTTAGAACTACATTTAAACTACATCATTAAAATATGCATACCCTCAAAGAGAACAATTTGTACAATGTATATCGGGGCCATTTTTGTTGTTTTAACAAAGAATTGTAAGCAAAGTGAGTGACCTTCAATTGAAGAATGGTTGAACAAATTTTATTATAGAAATTCAATGGAATGTAGTTATATCATAAGATATATAAAAAGGACAGGATTCAGATAATTCAGGAAAGATTTGTATGAACTAAAACAAAATGAGAAGAATTATAAGAACAATTTGTATATTTATCATAATTTAGTGGAAAACACTGAGGATTCTGAGAAGAGCCATTTTGAAGTCCTTTTCCTACCCCATCACTTTTGTTAGACTCATAGAAGTTATAATTCAGTGCCCCAGTGTACTTAGCCAATGGTGTTGTCCCAAATCAATTGACCCATATTTTATTGTTCCTTCCAGGACTTGGTTATAGTAGAGTGTCTAAACCATTTCATTTCAGATTTCCTCACTATCTCCTCCTCTCTTATATTAAAAGAAAGGGTGGCCTTTGTTCTTGACCAGGCAAATGCTGCTAATGAGCTTTGGATCTCATTCCTTCCCTGTCCTCTCTTAACAGCCTGTAGAATCTTCTTGAGTTTACTCTTTGATGTCATAGCCTGCTAGGTCACCCTCACACTCACCTGATCAGGATAGTGTTTTCAGCATTAATTAATTGCCAGCTATTAATTTTTAAGTAAATTAAACATTTATGCAGGTAATTAATATAAATAAGTACTCAACAAATAATTAAACTCATTAATTATTAAAATGAACAGATAGAAAAAAGACAGTAACAATTGATAGCAGCTCATTTTATTTAATATCTAATGCCTATTTCATGTATTACTAAATATTAATATTTTTTTTGCTTTCCTGCTTAGTTTTTCTTATTTTATAGTTGAATATGTATATGTTGGACTTATATTTGAGGATTCCTATTAGGCTAATTAAGTAGGCAGAAATGATTTATTTCAAAGGAGTTTTGCCTTTAGATTGGGAAACAAAGAAAGATGTGAAGTGACTTCAAATCTTCATGTTCAGAGCTTCAAAAATGTTCAATCTTATACCAGGATGGGACTGATCATCCTAGAACTCAGTAAGTGCTTTGGAATAGGAGAATTTGACACTTGGCTTATTCCTTTGCCTCACTATTTAGCACTATGAAAACTCAAGTCCCCTTAGAATCTACTTCCCTGAAGTATTTTCCTGAAAAAGTATATGGTGGGATACTTCGAGATTATTAAGCTAACTATAAATTAAATCATTTGCAATTTCCTTTGCTGCTCCTTGGATGATGACTGTCTTGTGTCTGTTTTCAAAGATCAGAGCACTTTTGTCATTCAGGCCAATACATATTTTACATACCTTGTTGTTCAGTTGTTTCATTTGTGTCCAATTTTCTGTGACCCCGTTTGATGCTTTCTTGGAAATGATACTGGAGTGAATTGCTACTTCCTTCTCCAGCTCATTTTACAGCTGAGAAAACTGAGGCAAACAAAGTTAAGTGACTTGCCCAGGTCACACAGTTAAAAGTAGCCTAAGGCCAGATTTGAACTCAGGTCCTCCTAACTCCAGGGTCAGCCCTCTAATACCCCCTGATCATCTGACTTACTCGAACTTTCATTCTGAAATCTAGGTTCAAGATTCAGCTTTCGTATTGCTTACACATCAATAGCTTCTCTTAGTCTCAGTTGTATCATTAAAGTGTTAAATGGATACAGGACTGGGTAGAGTTCTTAATCATGCGTCAGACACTTATTAGTAGCACAAGTAGTAGACAAGTCTCTTAATCTTTTAGTCATAATTTCCTTAGCTGTAAAATATGTTAATAGAACTCATTTTACAGGATAGTTGTCCAATATGAATACTAGTTATTGTTATCCGCAAAATGAAGATTTCTACCTACTTACATTACAAAGTTGTTATAAAGAAAGTGCTTTTTAAATAATAAAATGCCATGTAATTAAGGTTATTAATGTGAAACATTATAAAATTAATAATCAGTATAGAAAATAATATGTTATAATAAGGTATATTATATACTTTAATATGATATTATTATAATTAATAATTATGTGTTTAATATGGAAGGAATTATGATAAAAAGGATAGATATCTGAAATCCAATCTTGGAAGACCTGTGTTCAGATCTTGCCCCTAACACAGACTAACTATGACAATTCTCTCCCAGTTCTCTAAGCATATTTCTAATGCTATGAATTTCAGTGAGTGTGGTAGCCTGAATTGTTGGAGATAGTATCCTTACCTGTAAGTTTGCTATACCAATGGAATCATAAGTCCAGTTCATGTTTCCATGTCTAGCATATGAGAGAATTTGGTGCATTAAATTAACTGACAAGCACATTATTAAATCAGATGGAAGATTCACTATAAATTATAATAGTCTATTACTTTCACCTTTATGTTAAATAATTCAATAGACACACATGAGTGTGCTCTTATAGACTCAGAGAATCTCAAAGATGAAATGATCCACCAAAGTCATGTGGTCCAACCCATTATAAAACAACATTCCTCTCTACAATAACCCTTAGTGATCATTCAACATCCTATTGAATATTGATAGTAATCTGTGCTTCTACTCTGGCCACTGGCTTTTAATTATTGGGTTTTCATCATATGCTACCCAGACCCAGAATCCCTAAGCTACACCCTGGTCATCTTCACACTGCCATACTTCTATGCTAACTACCTTTTAACTGCAATCTAGTATACAAGGGCTTGCCTTGGGGCCCTGAAATTCAGTTGGAAAGCATCAACCATATGTTGTTGCTGTGTTCATCCTTTGCTTTCGAAGAGGACCATGACATCAGAGAAATGATGACATGACTTATACTTGACTTTGAGTGAGGGAGGGCTGTGCAGGGTCATCAGCCTCACTTTCTCCTCCTGAGCCATCTGGATCCAGCGACCAGATATTCATCTGGAAGATTGCAGACAGTTCAGAATGCAGGAAAGAAAAGAAAGAAGAAAGAAAGACAGATAGAAAGAAAAGAAGGAAGAAAGAGAGAAAGAAAGAAAGAAGAAAGAAAGACAGATAGAAAGAAAGAAAGACAGATAGAAAGAAAGAAAGAAAGAAAGAAAGAAAGAAAGAAAGAGAAAGAAAGAAAGAGAGAGAGAAAGAAAGAAAAATAGAAAGAAAGAAAGATAGAAAGAAAAGAAGGAAACCATAGGTAACCCACAATCAAAATACCAAATTCCTGTCATCTCTACCATGGCACTGGGCATATGCTGCCCCACACATGGGAAACATTAATCAAATCAGCATATCAAAACATGCTCCTGACCATCACTCATGTTTATGTGATTCCACTCCCCCTCCCCCTCAGTGGAATATAAGCTCCTTAATAGCAAGGATAGTGTTGTTTGGTTTTATTTTATATTTACACAATATACACTTCCTTTCCCCCCTTTTAAATTCAAATCTTCAGTCCAATTTCTGTGTACTCATCACATAGAGACCATGCTTTTTCCCCTCAAGGTAAGGGATCCTAATGGGAAAGAGTAACCCAGCCAGACTTATCTCACTGTTTCATGGCCTGACAGAAAGCATAGTGGTTGCTGACTGATGTTTTAAATCCTGCTTTTAACACTTACTACCTCTGTGGCTGTGGGCAAATCATTTAAACTACATAGGCCTCAGTTTTTCTATCTCTAAAATAGGGAGATTGAATCAAAAGGTCTCTGAGGTCTCTTCCAATTAAATGCTTCTTTGTTCACATACAAATTATTCCTGCATCTTTGACTTTGCTTATGCTATCATCCCCTATCCCCTAGAAATTCCTCTCTGCTTATCTAAATCCTGTCCTAGCTTAAAGGTACATTTCCAACTTTCCTTTCAAATGAACTAATCTCTCTTTATCACATGCATGTGTGTGCACATGTGTTTGTGTGTGTATGTGTGTGTGTTTGTGTGTGTGTGTATGTGCAGTTTCCAATTATTCTCTGGTTCATCCAAAATGAATGCATCTAAAATGATCATTTCTATACTTCCGATTTCTGATATCGTTAGAAGAATTGGGATTCATATTAGCTGTGTTTCCCTAATCAAGTCACTTGATATCTCTTAATCTGGGTCCTCATCTTTAAAAAGAAAATAATGATATTACATGTGGCTGTTGAAAAGATCAAATGATTTTGGTCAAGACTTAGGGATATACAAATGTCAGTTTTTATTAGAAGTTTTTTGAGATTAGGAACTGTTATTTCCTATGCTATTTCTTTTATTTTAGGTTTTTTTGTCACCTCTATAGGATTTAGCTCATTTTTGAAGGAGGATAAACTACCTACTGATCCAATTAAGTAATATGTTTCTCACTCACAGAGTTTCCTTTCTCTACCACTAAACCTACCCGCTCTTTTGCTTTTCAGAAAACTAGTACACGTTAGGCATGTGCCCACAAAGATAATAGATGAGGAAGAAACCCAAAAAACCCACAAACAAATAAAAATAGCTAGTTTGTTTCCCTATCCTACAAATTCTAAGGATAAATTATTTTAGCAAAGATGGTGGTAGGCATGAATAAAAAAGGGAAAGATTTGTGTTTCATATAAATTTTCTGCCACACTGAAAAGCTGAAAGGAGGAAAACATCTTTGGTTGTCAATCCAGACTTGTGATTTCACCCTCTCTATCAATATAAATTGGTAATGCCTCTGCAATCCATTATCTGAGGGAGTTACTGGAGCACTGAGAGACTAACTGACTTGCTCAGAGTTACAAAGTCTGAATGTTTTAAAGGTAAAGAGACAGGTCTTCCTGACTCCAAGACCAGATCTTCATTCATCAGGCTATATAGCCTTTCATAAATAAGAAAGACATAAATAAGAGAGGCAAAGAAGGTGGTCTAATGGAATGACAGAGATGGATAAAAACAAAAAAAACCACAACTCATTTCTCTTATTTGAGAAGATGAATGAAGCAATCACACTAATATTATTTGTTGAGTAAAGTACAGTCAATTATTATCAATAACTTGACCAAAGGAACTGGTCAAACACAGCAAACATTCTGATCTCTAATCCCTTGCAACAATAATAAAACAGTCATCATTTACTTTTTACTGCATTGTCTCTGCTTCCCAAGATTTTTTTTTTATTGAGGCAAGTCCAGCATTGCGGTCTGAGAGTGATTGTACTGCAGGCTTTTACAGGGAAGAAAGCAGAAAGGTATTTAAGAGCAACAGATGATTATTATTGTGATATTATGATAATTTCGAGGTTACCTGAGTACAGTATTGCAGAAAGCTCGTGTAATGGAGCATTTACCACTTTGGCAATTTTACTGGAACACTTAGGTCTATCGTTAAAGGCCTTTAAAAATGGAACTTCAGAAAAGATGGGATCAAGGAAGTGTCATTCTTTTGATATGCATTTCTTCCAGTTGCCATTTTATAAGCAAATGAGTTTTACTCACTTGCTCTTTCCCTCTCTATTGTACATAAAGTACAGCAAACCTGTATGCTAATGATAGCCAGTTATAGTGATGATAAAATGAGAGACCATTATGTCACTAACAAATAGCTGAAATAACAGCTAGTAAATAATGTCAGCCATTGCATTTGATGTGTTGTTCCCCAAGTATAACCTCTTGAGAGAACCTTTGGAGAAGCTCTCTAGTTTGGGAGGGTTAATCACATGCTAAAAGCAGTCCTTAGCAGAACACTTAATTGGGGAACCACTTCTTTTGATAGTGCATAGAAGCTAAAGCATTACCTATGTGAATTTCACCTGGGACTATGCATTAGATAAAACATTAGTATCCTTGAGTTTTAACACCCAATGCATTACCAACATGGAAGAATCAACAATTCTATAACTGTCCTGAGAAATACGTCCGTCAACATGTGGCTAATCTATGTCTTAATTCTACAGCCAACAGAGGCTAAATCAGTAATTAGAAATATAATTATGAATTGATCATCTCATTGCTTTAATTTTAGTCTTACTGCCCCTTCATAAATGTGACTTCATACAAATATTTTCCCATTTATTTTTGGGACATTTACTATACATTGCTAGATTAAAAGCCAGTCACTGTGATTTGGTATGTGCTCTGAAGCTCAGACAACTGGAAAATGAGAAAAGAAGGAAATAAAACTTTAGAGCTTGGTCAGCACTTAAAGATCATCCAATCCAAGGCTATCATCTTTTAGTGAAGATCAGACTTCTGGAGGAAGTAATTTGTTGAAGATCACAGAAGTAGTTAGTTGTAGAGCCAGGTCTGAACCCAGGTATGAACTTCTTGCCATCATTGTAACTCTGATAACTAGTAGTAAAACTGAACAAAAGAAAGTATAAAAATGACTCAAGAAAAGAATCCCAGTTTGTGAATCAACAATAAGTGAGCTGGTATGCTTAAGGAAATAAATTGTGATTCTGCACTGGCCATGTACACATTTATGTGTATACATATTTATGTATACGTACACTGACATATATGTGCATGCATATTTATACATATGCATATTTATGCATGCATGCATATGTACATCATTGTATGTTTATATATTTATGCATATATATATATATATACAGATACACAACAAACAAATACATGTGAATATACATAGATTTATTCATGTTAAAAGGGGTAGATTCCTCACCACATCATAACTATTCAGTTTTATTCCAGATTATGGGTAAAAATGAGAAGAAACAATATGCAGAATAATTATTATTTACATAGCATGTTGAGATTTACCAAGCATTTTACTTATGTTGACTAATTTGGTTGTCATAGCCCTGAAAGACAGACATTATTATCCCTATTTTACAGATGAGGAAATAGAGAGTGACAGAAGTTAAATTTCATTGGGTCACATACATAATAACTGCCTAGGTAGGATTAACTCATTCCTTCCAAACTGCAAATTCAGTTCCAAAATGAACCAAATGTGCCAAAATGAACCACAGAAGATTCAACACAATGTCATTATGACCTAACTAAACCATATCTTCTATATTAATTCAGAACACTATGTGAACAAAATCCTCCCAAAATTTTAAAAATCTATCAATGTTAACATGATTGGAATTGTAAGAAATTTAATTGTGAATAAATTTCAGGAGAGCCAGAATGAGCATGAATACAATTAGGTTCTTATCCTCTTACAATTAGAATAAAGATCACTGATAACAGGATCTAACTTAAGAAATGAGAGCACTTTTAGAGATCGTCTCTTTGAAGTCCATTTTACAGATGAAGCAACAGAAGTCAAGTAAATAAAGGTGATTTAAGTCATCTTGGTCAAAATCACTAGGAGTAGAAAATATTCTTTTTCTCCAATTTTTCACAAGGAGTAAGTGAAAGCAACCATGCAACCTATAATGAAAAGAAAAAGAGAATAGTGGTATCTTTGTGAATAAGAGAAAATCAACCATATTAAGATGGGGGAGTGGGGCACAAAATCTGATTTTGACTGATTAGAATTGACCCCATAAATGGTATGAATTAAATGGAGGAATGTGAGCAAAGATTAAAGTCAATTTCAGTGGGTTATATTAGAAAGCTAAGTTGTTCATTAAGGAGTTGAATTTTCATGTCTGGGATGTTTATATGTTAAATTCAATATTCATTTTCTTTTAAATTCACAAATATTGTTCAAAACTACCCCCTTAAAACTTCAAGGATAATTATAGATATGACATTGTCAATACTTCAAAAAATAAAATCTCCATTTATTTAACTTCTATCCATTGATTCTAACACTTTCAGAAGCTCACTGCTTCCCTCTGGACATACTGTTGTTTGTCAACGTTCCCGCAAAAGAATGACTCTCAGACCTGAGCAAACTGCTATGCATCTCAAGAAACGTGGTGCAATTTTAAGCTATTAAAGCTTGAAACTGAAATAAAACTTTTGGTGCATGAGTCATTGTGTATTACTTAAAACTTCACCACGACTTTTTTGACTCCTTCTATTGCCAATGAAGCCTAAAAATTATGCAATAGGACTATTGTGTCATCTGATCTAGAACCTATGCATGTACTAATGTGGCCCAGTTTTGCATGTTTCTCTCAAACTTGCAATAAATTAAAATATTTCTATCATTGGGAAAATTATTTGCCCAAAGAGTTTTAGTTAAATTTCTCTATCTTGTACTTAACTGATTGATTTAAAAAAAATCTAAATATGTGATTTTATCCTTGTAAATTAAACTTTATATATATATATGTATAATTTTACCTCATAAAGAATTGTTTGAATCTTTATTCTGTAATTCTTGTGATTAACTATTACTCTGAACTTTATGCCATCTAGAAATTTGATAAGCATGCTTTCTGTGTCTTAATTTGATATCACTGACATAGAACATAAATCGAATAGGATCAAGCACCTCTTTGCTTTGCCACCAGATAGATAACTTCTTCCCAGTTGAAATGTGATTTTATAATTTCCCCAGATCAGCAACAAGCATGTTTATCTACAGTTTTCATGAATCAACCTTTTTCCCCTCTTGTAATTAGTAGGACAACATTCCACTTATTTCATTCTTCTGTCACTTCTGTTGCCCAGTATTCTTCAAAAACCATGGGAGATAATAACTTTATGTCATACCAGGAAGTTGTTTTATTGGCTTAGGATATAATTTGTGTCAACCTGGAGAATTGAATACATTCAAAAGGACTAGGGTCTTTCTTAAACGTCAGAGATCAAATGTCTCTCTAAGTACAGAAAGCCTCAACTCCAGGCTGACTACAGAGTAATGAAAATTTTACCCACAGAAACTCTCAAGCCAAGTTATAGAGTAGATTTGACCTATGTCTACAAATGGAGTACCCACAACCATCACCCTTAAAACAAGAATATCTAAGAAATACACTTTATGCATTTGCACAGATACACTTAATGGCATGAGCATTTTTTCCATAAAATTTACCTATTTATTCTCTCCTGAGAATTATTGAATATTCTCATTGTTCATGTTCATCTTTCCTTATAACATAATCCCATCTTTGTAGTCAAGATATCACATCAGCTATTAGGAATATGCCTGCTTGTCTAGCCTCAATGATAATACATTTAGATAGAAAGACAGAGATGTGCAGTCAAATGAAGCATTTATTAAGGGCATAATGTGTGCTAGGAACTTTGAAAAGCCCTGGGGATACAAAAACAAATAAAGAAGACATCCCCTGCCTGTAAGAGGACAGTATGGAGTAGAAAGTGGTAAGAAAAAGAGGGCATCTGTACATGAACAATAGTACAGCCAGTTAGTGTAGATGGAAGGGTGGGGAACCTGAGGTCTCGATGTCACCTGTGGCCCTCTAGGTCCCCAAGTGAAGCCCTTTGACTGAATCCAAATTTCACAGAACAAATTCCCTAAATAAAAATGTTTTGTTTTTTTTTTTTTTATGTGAAATTTGGATTCGGTCAAAGGGCCTCTCTTGAGGTCCTAGAGGATCACAGGTGGTCTCAAGGCCACAAGTTCCCCACCCCTGAATAGTGTCTGATTAACAATTCCAGACAGGGACTCAATGCAATCAAACAGTGAGTCTTGGGTTAGAGCCATCCTTAGCGGAGCAAGGCAACCTGTGTTGAGATAGAGAAAACTATAACAAAGACAATGTCAATAATGATGATGATGATGACGGTGACTACTATTCCTACTGCTACTATACAGTTTAAAGTTTTCAGAGTGCTTTAAATGTCGTTTCATTTCATCCTTACTATCTGAGAGGTGGGTGCCAATGACAAGGTAATACTCCTCACCTTTTAGCTGTTTGGAATGGTACAGGGCTAGGATAAAGATGGTAATTAATTTTTCTCCCACACATCCTCAGAAAAAGTAATAAAGTTCAGAAAAAGATTATGTTATTGAAGTAGAGATACAACTACTTCTTGTTCTCAGGGTTAGACCTTCTCAGATTAAAAATAGGGCAACCTTCCCCAAACATCTTCAAATATGGTGTATGAGTTGGAACATAGAAGTGAATTTTAAGTCAAATATCAAAGGACTGAGAATTAGATTATACAGAATTTTGTAAGAAGGACCTGAACTCAAATATTAAGAACATTAAAGGTAGGCTTTGTGTTATACTCTTCTTCTCTCTTTGTCTCTTTTTTGTCATTTAAAAGAAGAAACCTACTTCTTCTTCTTCAGTGGACAAGCTCAGCTTTCCTTTCACTCTCTGAGGCTGAGTGGTTTCATGTCAATGTATGTCCAAGAGTACCTAGAATAAGTATTGATTTGCAACTTAATTTCATTTTCCTGGTCGTAACGCTTTGTGTCTGCAAGTTTAAGATTATTATTGTGAGTGACATCCCCAATTTATAGGATCATTTTTATAGATTTACTTCTTTTTTAAATAAGCTAGAAATTCTCCCGGAAGTTGATATGTATTCATACCCTTATTAAACACCTTTCTTCCTCTCTCTTTAGCAAAGTCATCTACCTGTTGAATGTGGTTTACCTTGCCCTTATGTTTTATCTAAAGTATCACTTGCTTAAAAAGTTTACAAATGACATACACACTTGGCATTAAGAATACCTTAAAGGCTTCCTGAGAACAGACTTGATCAACTGATGCCAGTTTCTAAGATGTGTAAGTTCTATGAAAACACCTGAGAAAGTTGCTTTTAAGGCTGTGTCTACGTTTTCCTTCTCCTGGCTGATAGCTAACCTTTGTTAATTTGCCAGGGGTTTTAATAATGAGCACTAATGATTGCCAGCCAGATGTCATACACTGTTTCCTCCAGCAAACGCAGCAGCATACATGAGTACTTTTGACTCTGCTCATCTAAAATAGTTCATTTACCTCTTTCACACTTTTTTTGTCACACCTGTTCCCCTGGGTTCCTGAGCCAGATTTTGCTCTCTTGCTTCTGAGTTTATGTAAGTAATAATGAAAGTTCTATGTTTTCCTCCTTTAAAAACAAGTATAAAAAAGAGCTTATCAGAAGCTACAATATCCAGTAGAAAAATCATGCAAAGTACTCCTGGTTTCTGTGTCTGGCTTCATTTTCTCATAGAAATATGGGCTTAGATTCTAAAGAAATATTGTACTATGAAGACCTGTATTTGAGGAAATTATAGTGACCTCACTTTCCAAGCCCCCCTCCACCCTCAATCACACACACACACACACACACACACACAGATGACCCATTTCCACTCCTATACAAGTAAGTTAGATGTATAAAGCATTAAAATTGAAGTCAGGAAGATGTGAATTTGAATCCTGCCTCAGATACTAGCAGTGTGACCATAGGTGAATTATTTTAATTAATTTCAATTTCATTTCCATCACCTGTAAAATAGAAATAATGCTAGTACTTATCTTACGTAGTTGTCTTGAGGATTAAATGAGATAGATAAATTACAATATAAATGTTTATTATTATTATTATTATTAAAGAATATAATAAAAACTATCCTTGAAGATCTCAAATTCCTTAAAATGGTATTACTATGCTCCATTCTGATTTTTAAGCAATTATTTTCTTCAGTGAACTTTTGGACTCCCTTTCCATTTGGTCAATTTTCCTTTTTAAGGCATTGTTCACCTCCTTGACTTTTTGGACCTCTTTTGCCACTTGCATTGGTCTCTTTTTTAAACTGTTATTTTCTTCAATATTTTGGGGTCTCCTTTAACAAGCAGTTGACTCATTTTTCATGATATTCTTGCATTATTCTCATTTCTCTTTCCAATTTTTCCTCTACTTCTCTTTCTTCATTTTTAAAATCCTTTTTGAGCTCTTTTGTGGCTTCTGACCAATTCATGCTTTTCTTGGAGGATTTGGATGTAGGAGCTTTGACTTTGTTGTGTTCTTCTGATTGTATGTTTTAATTTTCTTTGTCACCAAAGTTAGATTTTATAGTCTGAAGTTTTGGGCACTGTTTCCTCATCTTTCCAGTCGAATTCTTGACTTTCTAATTCCTTGTCGAGGTAGGACTCTGCTTCCAATGGAAATGTGGGTGGGGGTGGATGTACTGTAGCAGGGTTCAAGGGTTTTATATCAGCTGCTTGATCCCCCAATATCTGTGGTCCCAAACTTCCTGAAGCAGCTGTTACCACTGCTGCTGCTGCCTCTGCCATCACTCCCACCACTCTTACCAGACCACGCTTCTCTTTTCCCCAGGTGTGCCAAAATTTTCCCAATGAGCATTTATGTTGTCTTTGGCATTTGTTGATTGAGAAGTCTGGAAACTGTCACAACTGCCAATGATTCAGTCCCTTGAGGCCTGCTTTGGTCCCATCTTTTCTGGTTTGGCCCAAGCCAATCTGGGCTCTGTTCCCAGCCATATGTGATATACCCTTCCTGTTGAGCTTCCAGGTTGTCTTGGACTGGAGATTCGTTTCACTCTGTCACTTCATGATTCTGTAGCCCTAGAAATTGTTTAGAATCACTTTTAACAGGAATTTAGAGGAATTTTGGGGAGAGTTCATCAAGTCCCTACTCCGCAATCTTGCCTCCACCTCAAAATGGTACTATTATGCTAAAATTAATGGTGCTAATTTTACGAACTACCTACAAATTTTTTTTTTTTTTTTTTTAGTAAGGCATACCTTCCTTCCTTGGGGAAAGATGTGAAATTATTCAGTACACTCTTTTAATAACTGTTTCATTAAAACACTTGGATCTTCCTTAACAATAGATCATCTAAGATATTGTAGAGATGAGATGAAAAATCACATAGCTATTGGAGTCCCGTACACGTATCAAGAAAAGGAAGGGCACAGAAAGTATTTGCAAGAATGCAGATTTGAATGATCTAGTGAATGAAACAATGTCATATTCTTCTGAACTTGCAGCTTTCTCTGTATTCAGGCAGAATTCTCCAGGAAGGAATGAATAATTGAATGGATGAATGAATAAAGTATTTGAAGTGGTCAATATATGCAAAGCATTGTGCTATGTTCTAGAGATAGAGATAGAAACAGAAGATCCCTTGCTCTCAAGGAGCTCATGTTCTAATAAGGTAGACAACACATATAGATGATTTCAGCTCTAAGACAGAAAATTCCTTTGGGACATGCCTCTTCTCTGAAATAAATGCCAATGCTAAAATCATGTCAGTTTTAAATACTGAATTATTTGAAAGTACCAAACACTTAAGTGGCCAGAATTTTATTTTCTGTATCTTCAACAGATGTATTGGTTAGTACATTCAGGAGCAGTTGTAAGGCAACATATCCACAGAGGTTACTTCATAGAATGATGGGCCTGGGTATTCACCTTCAAGCATTGCTATTCATAGGGCTCTTAGGTTCAAGGTTCTTTGTTGTTTCTCACAGGGTCTGAGGGGAGATGGTAGTCAAGGTGGTGGTCATGTTTTGACTTGTCTGGCACATGCTGCCTCTAGGTTCTCTTTCACAGTGTCTTGCTAGAATGGGATGCATGCCCTGTGTTGTGGCATTTGGCTGGGTTGGCCAGCCTCTTCTATGCAGTAGTTGCTTCCCCAGAAGCTCACCAGAAAGGCAGGATTGGAAGCAGACCCCATGGTCCAGGGAGGATGGTGTTGCTGCTCTCAGGGTTCTAGTATTTATCTTCCTATTGATGGCTGGTGGTTAAAATTTATTGCTCAAGGTGATAAAGAACATTGGCCTCATTTCCACAAAGGTCTCTTCCTTTGGCATTAGGGGTTGATCTTCAAGCAGGTCTTATGATATATGGGGTACTGTGATTCCTAAGGTTCTTGGGTTCAGATTTTTTGGGATTTTGTCATCAAGATTGAGGGGAATGATGGTCAAAAAGGTAATGGTTATCTGCCTTGTCTAGCCCATGCTGACTCTTGTCTTCCAGGGTGCCTTGTTGCTTCCTAAAACATAAGAACATAAAGACACATAAAAAATATTCAGTAACATTATATTTCTAGAACTGAACTACTTTGACATCCACAGATCTCACATTGCAATCTTCTCTGCCCTTTACACATAATATATTAATATTATATTGCATATATATATACATATACACATATATACACACTTATGTGTGTATATATGTATATATACATACATACATATATATATATATGCATATATATTATATTTAATGTGAACTAAATCACCTCAAAATGGCTGAAAGAGTGGTTTTTCTCCTTAGGGCTTTCAGAAGCATCTGTTGCTCTTCTGACCTGGCAAATCAACTGACCTGCTTTCCAAATTGTGACAATAGACAAAGTTAATGGAGTGATATTGGTCACAAAAGCCCCAACAGGTTGGAGAACATCTGATTGAGTCAATGACTATTTATAGGATGAAACTATACTGCAGGCATTGTGTCCACAGGTACATTTGTTAGATGGAGTGTTAATCGCTTTGGAAGCCTTATTAGCTGTTGTATATTGAATAGTTATTTTCTACTTTGTCTAGCTAAAAACTTTCAGAACTGGAAAATAAGTTTAAATGGCAGAGGATAAAGGTGAAGGAACTGAGTGCTAGAGACACATTCAGCCACATAATGTTGAGGATGGAAGTAGAGGTTTGAAAGATTACCTAACCTCATCTCATTATTCTACAGAAGAAAAAAATAAGTGATGTTTACAGACATGCAAGCAACGTTCCCAAGGTTACAAGATTAGTTACTGACAGGACCCCAGATTCCTAGTCCAGAGTTTTCTTCTAATATACCCTGTGACCAAATTTCATTTATTTTAATGGACACATTCTAGACATGGAATTACAGTAAGTAGAAAAGGATATGAACAAAACACCTATGCTAAACTGCAGATACTGATAAAACCTTCCAGATTCATAGATAAATAAATTCTAAATGACAATATTGACTTAAAAAGGATTTATCCCTAGGCCATCAGCGGTAAGACAGGTTTCATATAAAAACAAGTCAACACAACTACATTTTGAAAGTATTCATGGTTTACTCTCTTAAAGTTTCCATACAGCAGTCAAAAGTGTCTGCTTATATTTAATATCTTTAATGTTTAATTTTATACTTAGGTTATTTTAAGATTCACATATTGGTTGTCACTGGTGATTCTCTTTGACTTCAATTTGCTATCGTTATCACTATATCACAAGATTTTTGGTGTCCCAAAAGTCACAGTGCAGTTTTAAGCTTTAATAGTTTATGACTTTTGGAACACCCTGTATTTTACTCTATTACTGCAAGCCTTGGGAAGCCAACTGAAGTGAAGCAGAAACAGCTGTAGCTGCTGGGGGAAGGAGGGATCTCAGTGGGGGATCGGCTGCTGAGAAGGGGCACAAAGGTGAATACATCACAGAGGATACAGTCTGACAGCAAGCCAGATTTTCATCCTGTGGGGTTGCCTCATTGTTCCAGAGGGAAAGAATCTTGCCTATCCTGCAAAGCAGTTATTTAAGTGGCAAGGAGAACAGACAGTTCCTGAATGAATTATTCCCACATTTTTACGTTACCGATTACAGAATCCACACATTAGCTAAAAGATGGTCGGCATTTGGAGATTAAAAAGCACTTTGGGAAATAAAGGTGGTATATAAATGCAGGATAACAATAAGCTCAAAGGTTATGATAATAACAAAATGATGGGTGATGACTTCAGCATTTTTAGAACTGTATTGTAATCTGTTTAAAAGCTTTATTAGGGAATTTGATGTGCTTCCGAGAGGAGAAATTAAGGTTTGTAACTGACATAGAGGCCATTAAAAGAAAGTCTCCAGAGAAGAACATTTACAGTCATTCAAGGAATAGGAAATAAGTTCTGAAAAACACTGCAAATGCTACAATCGCTCAATAATAACTATAGCTAACATCTATGTAGCGCTTTAAGGTTTTCAAAGTGCTCCACATTTATTATTCCTCTTGATTCTCCCAAGCATTCTAAGTATGCACCCTAATTATTATACCCATTAGATGACACAATTTAGGTTGACTAAAGTTATATGACATCCATTGTCACTTAACTAGCAAGTGTCTGAGTTAGGGTTAAAGTTCAGGCTTTCTTAACTCAACCAATATGTGTGATCTATCCCTGAAGAAAGAAACCTAGCTGCCTGAGTGGACAATGCTGAGAAAGTAACAATAATGTTAACAAAACTGGTGACGTGCATGCAAATACCGTATTAGGTCTGGCATTTGTCATTTTCACCAGATCTGTTGAAATAACCTAGTTTCTAGCTTTTAGAGTCTAGTTTGATTTATTTGTACAAGTAGAAATGTTTGTGATCAAAAGGTATAAATTTGAAGGTCTACTCATGACTCACAAAATAATGGTTGGATATCCCCTGGACTAAATGATTTTTAAGCATCATGATAGTGGAGACAACTCTGACTTTGAAATCAGACAACTTGCTTTAAATCTTAGTTCTGACACTTGCTAGCTGTTTTTCCATGGGTAAGTTCCTTCTTTCTCTACGTGTTTATTTTCTCATCTGAAAAATATGAGGACTAGAATAGATAATCTCTAAGCTTCCTTCTAGCTATAAATCTGTGATGCTATCAATGAAAAGGGATTCTCAGTACTAAAATTCTAGTATGAAAATTAGTACTCTGTGTGATACAGATGTTATTTAGAATGTAAGAAACTTCACTTACAGTGTGAGGAACACTGTGAACACAATAACTCTCTAAGGCTATAAATTGCAGAGTAAGCACTGATCTACATTGGCAGAGAGGATTTCCTTGTTGGGAATTTCTTATGCCAATGAAATCAAAGGTCATTTTTTTTAAACGGGATGTTGATACTCTTCTTGTAATGTTCTATGACTCTGAGTTATGAAACATCAGTCTCTGAAAAACTAAACTTAGGGCTACCTGAAAGTAACACAGACAATCGTGGCGGGCATGAATAGCTTGTAACATCAGGCAAGTGTTGTACAAAGAAATAGCATAAAGGATGTTATCAGAAATATGCATGACCCAAAAAGAAGGGAGATTGCCCACCTCTAGAAAGCAAAGGATAATAAAGGACAATTTATGTGTTCCATTAGTATCCAACCAACATCAAGAGAAGCAGAGGAAAGCCTCCATGTCATTGAGAGGTATCATCATGGAGAATTTATGGGAAGCTATAGATCAGTTACTCAGCATGGAGAAGATGGAGGGAATATGATGTGAATCAATGAAAAGTATACATATATGTCAGATTGTAGAACAATTAAAGATACCAAATGACAAACAATATTCAGTTCGATTGCTTGTGAGAATCAAGAATACCTAAACCCTATTCGTGTAAACATATTTGTTCAATGTTAAGCTATTATAATTTAGATAAATAAAACTGGTTTTTATATAAATTAGTTAATTAGCACTGATTTAAACAATCAGTCTATTTCATCCCCTTAAGTAATCAGTCTTTTTTTCTCTTACATATTGAAGTACTCACAATTTTGGCTAATGGAGGGAGTATGAATACTATGTGCCCCTCACCTTTCAGTTATGTCCTCTGTTGACTATCTTAATAACCCATGTCTTGCCATTCCCAAGTGTCTCTTTTCTATCTGCCCTAGAATATTGGAAACCTTATTAACTTTTCCTAGATTCTCATCGAATTTATTAAAGGTCAAACTACCTTATTGCTTCTATCTTCATAGACACTATGAGCGTGAAAGACCAGTACCTACAGATAGGAAAATAAAATGTGTAGTAGGAAAAAGCCTGGGGAATTAAACTGATATCAGGACTCCTGGGGCTAGAACAGCAGCAAGACTACTAATGCCATCAACTACCCACACAACCATCTGCTTGATTGTTGTTCTGTTGATTTGCCACCATACAGAGACATGCGGGGGGAGGGCGGGGAATTACTTGGGACCAAAAAATATAATACATAACTAAATGTTTTTGAGAGAGAGATACAGTTCACTTAAAAAATCTACTGTATTAAAATTATTTTTTCAAAAATCATAGAATCCAGGAGTTGCAATAGATCTTAGCAGACATCTAGTCAAATCATAGCAATTTACAGTGCATAAAACTGGAATTTAAAAAGGATAATAACAAACACGATGGCTTCCCAAATGAGTTATCACTTAACAATGGGCAATACCTGTATATAGGCAGGAATGACCCAACTGGATCTTCGTAGCATAGCAAATATCTGTTGATATGCATTACCATCTAGGTATTTGGAAAGGAAGATATAAAATGCAAGCCCTAGATATACCAATGTCTATAAAGAATGAAATGATGATATGTGATTGGTGAGATGGGATATCTTTTTCATTATTACAGGAAACCACTTTTAAAAATTGGCATAGACATTGAAGTGCAGAAGATGTCATTTTTCTACCACCTCTCAAGAGACGCCTGAAGGAGGAGTAAAGGTAATGAACTGAATTATCCTTGACCTGCCTAGATTGGAATTTCTGAAGTAATACAAAAGAAAGACTGATGCAAGACTTCTACTCTTCCTTTCCTTTGGCCTGAGCCATAGGTAATGTCATCTCTTTCACAGCTACATGTGGCTCACACTGTGCATCACTGATCTGTCTGTGTGTGTGTGTGTGTGTGTGTGTGTTTGTAACTCTCAGTGCCTCTCTCTTCCTGCTTCTTATCCCTTTCATCCTATCCTCTTCACAC
Organism: Notamacropus eugenii; assembly: GCF_028372415.1. Taxonomy (NCBI): domain Eukaryota; kingdom Metazoa; phylum Chordata; class Mammalia; order Diprotodontia; family Macropodidae; genus Notamacropus; species Notamacropus eugenii. The sequence goes on from NC_092877.1 coordinate 283,762,943, forward strand.
ATCTCTTGAATCATGTACTATGTCACTTCAAATAAGCCTAACCTTAGAGAAACTGCTAATTTGCAATGACTATTTCTTTCCTTTGCAAAATGATTATGCATCTGAATCTTTAGGGACCCTTTGATGAACTAAATTTTCAATTTGAATTCATATAATTTTTCATACACAATTCATTTGTAGTGAGCTAGAAAATTTCTCCAAAATCCACACATTTACAAGTTGTAATTAAATGCTACCTTAAATAGAAAGTTGCTTCTGTTCTCCTGAACGAAGTGTAGTCCAACCCTCCACCATCCATTTGAAAAAAGAACTGAAAGGAATTCTGTTTCAGAATAATAACTTTGAAGATAATGAGAATTAGTATTGATCAATGTGGATCATCAATGTATAGATGGATGGGAAAGTCCTTGATTCAATATACCTGTGAAGTCTACACATTGGTTGGAAAACACTGCACCAGACCATAAAACTGGCTTGTAACCCACTATTCAAGAAGGAACCTTGTACCTGGACTGTCGTTCAGAAATACTAAAGAGTCTGTTAAAGTAGCCTGACAATGTTACAGGATAACTAAATTTGTGAAGATTAAGATACAGCTATTTTTCATGTATAAAAAGTGAAATGTGAAATATTGGAAATGAGCTGAAAAAGTGAAAAGAACAGAAAATTCATTTATTTATGAGTATTTTGAGCAAAAAGAATTTTAAACCTATTTTTTTCCCATAAAATTGCTTTGGTTTTCCTTCTTTGTTTTGCATATATCTATGTGCTACAAACTAGAGGAATGTTTTTTGATGAGGTCATATAATGTAACTTTATTACATCAATTCCATTTTCTCAGATTAATTAATTACCTTTTTAATTTTTAATTTGAAATTTAAAGTAAGAAATAGAAAGAAAAGTGGAATGAATTTTGATCAAGTTCATACATGGCAGATGAACCAAACTAGTTAGTCTATTGACTTTGGCCAACTTCACAACCTGTGCCAATCACTTTGTCCTAATTAATCAACTCTTTCCATTGTATTGATATTATTCACATTAGAATAGCTAAAATGAATGGATTTGACTACTATGGTCCATTAACTTTACAATTAACAAGCTATCTTTGGGTCCCTTTTCCTGGAGCTATTATTAGTTCATATGGTATTTGAAAAGCTCAAAAATCAGTGGAGCTCTAAGAAGTTATTCTAATTGGAACTTTTTTTTCATTTTTTTTTGTCTCTAGGTTGCAATTTCACAAAGACATTTTTCTAAAATGCTTGTCACATATGTTCTCTTCCTGAACCCATCAAGATGATAAAAAAAATCAGATTTTGGACCAGCTTAACTATGGCAGCAGATGTAGAATCAGTTGAAGAGGGAACTGATTCTTTCTCAAAAGCAAGATGAAAGAAAGAAATTAGCTAGGACACCTACTTTCTAGATTTTGAAGGGTAAATGGTGATATATATAGATATCAAAAAAGTCCCAATTCCCTTCTCTTCCTAAATGCATTGAATCAGTCCCCTCTTCAATTGATTGTACTTCTGCTTTGGACAGAGTGTTAAAATTGCAAAGACCTTTTGTCTAAAGAAATTCTTCAAGCTAGTCTGCTCCTTATCTTCAAAGCACAATCACCAGTTATGTTAGTTATTATCTCTGCCTGATTTTTCACATAATTCTGTTCTTTTCTTATCCCTACCTACACCCTTATTTGCTTTAGTTTTGATCCAGGACACCCAAGTCTATCTTCCTGTTCCTAAATCTCTATATGTCTAGAATTGAATACTTACATTAGATATTTGAATAAATGGATTTTAGCGTATCTGATCTATTACATATTACAATTGAATATCTTACATAAATATGCTTGCATAAATATTTCGTATAATATGCTGAGATTGTCTACATTATGTTCAGATTTTTTTTTCTGAATCTGCCTTTGTTAGGACAACATTCACATCATTGTGATATACTCTTTACATACAGTTAAAAGAGTCAGACTTTTTTGTACGTAAGATGTTCCATTTTGAAATGCTATTGCAGTAAAGTAATAGGAATTACATAGGAATAGTAACTTCTCTGCTAACCCCCATAAATAAAATCAAAATTAGCCTTGCATGGCTCCTGGCAATTATTTAGAAAACTCTTTTTTGTTGACATATTGGGTCATATTGCTTTGCCTTTGCCTACTATACATTCCTAGAGAGTAAATGTGGGGTCCACATCAAGGATTTCATGTTAGAGTTTACACTGTGAGATTGCTATTTCATATATAACACTCAAAATTAGACAAATTCCAGTACAACAAGCTAAAGTACAAATTCAAGATAATCTCAGAGATAAAGGTTGTAAACCTACTTTTCTGCATGAGAAAGTCCAAAAACTTGAACATCTCTGGCATTTATTGTCTTTATAATATCAGGAAAAGTATCTAATCTCTCTAGAACTCAGTTTCTCTATCACTAAAATGAGGGAATGAGTTGGATCTTCGCCTGTTCTAAGTTCTAAGTTCCTAGTCTTTTGACTAGGAAGAGGTGATCATATACCTCCCCTGGTATAATTTAGACAGTTTGTAAAAATGATAATTTAAATAGTAAGATCGTTCTCCTACATTAATAGGTTCATATGACCTGCTTAAATCACCGGGAAGCCTAAGTCAAAGGTGATGGGAGGAGCTTGCTGAACAGGTGGAACTGGAAGGGTGGAGCAGAACTGGAAAGAAATTGGTGAGAGCAGTTAGAAGCAGAGGAGAGAGGACACAGACAAGCAGGCACAGCCAATCTTGTATTTGTTTCTTTGTGGGAAGGCCCCAGAAAGGGACAAGGGGAGGCTAAGGAATGGCTTTGTTCCCTGCAGTGATAATATGGATCGACTTCTTGGTTACTATGACAGATTTCACTTTCTGGTTTGAGGATCTGGCTTTCTGGTGTCTGAATAAATGTTTTTCTTCTGCCTGCTATATGGAGAGTCTGTTATCCTTAGAAATTCAGAACTATGCTGGCATATTCTTAGTCTCCCTGGGTGATGTAAATATTGCCTGGGTGATACGCATTTCAATAATCAAAATATGTAAGTAGTTAAGTATTATTTGATCTCAAAACTCAATTTCATAGTTCTTCATCTCACTTGGTTTAAACCCTTCAAAAAAATAGATTTATCCTGCTTTCAGGGACTATATCAGTCTTGGTCTTTATATCAGTTGGACTCTGTTGATGTTTTTCTCAAGTGTATTAATCTTTCCACCTAGCTTTCAAGAGCTTTACCTTTGGATTTGCCTTCATTCAAAGTATTCAAATTTATGAACTCCTCTCCCATTATAAGTCTAATTCAATAATTCATAAAATTCAAAAATGCTTAATCCTGTGAGGATACTGGATTTGAAAGACCAAAAATACTAGAATACAGAAATAATTTTCTATAGTTGCTTATGTTGGGGCCAAAACCTACTTTTGGTATCATTAAATAATAACCCCACTCCAAATATGTAATATTTGTATCTGTCCCCAGTAAGTTTTATAATGTTTGTCCCCGGTCCTTGCACTGGTAGGGAAAACATACTTCATGGGACATGTCACCTGCCAAAACATGAAAAGTTAGTTGTAAAACATCATAGTATTATAGCACAGTCCCCGAGGGACTAGTGTGAATCTGAATGTCAGTAGCAGAATTTTACAGTGACATCCATGTAAAAGTATTTTGTTCCCCAAATGGGTTAGTCTCTTTTCCAAAGTAATCTATCAGACACATCAGTTGAGGGCTATTCACTCAGAAGTTAATACAGTGAGCTTTTCTACTAAAATCATGATCATCTTATCATTCCTGCAATGCTATATTCATTCCCCAGTTTAAAATTTTTGAAATACCTTAAGGAAAATTATTAACAGATAGTGAACAATAATATTATTAAATTAAGGAAGACAGCTTATCACCTAATACCATTAATGGGAGCTGAATTCTTTCTTGCTCATAAATCTAGTCATTTCAATAATGATCAAATTAAATCACAGTTTTATTTGTTATGTTATTATTATTAAAAATCCTCCAATTTGGCAATCACTTAGAACTCAAATAAATCATTTGCTGATGGCATAACTTGAAATCTTAAAAAAAAATTAGAGGCATTTTAAATTTAAAACCAAACACTTATATTTTCAAAGTCAAGTCAGTCATGTTGTTCTAGATATACAAACATATCATATATTTTAGAGAGATAGAGAGAGATGATTAGAATGGCAGATCAAGGACATATAGAACACATAGGAGAGAGAGAAAGTATATGTGTGTATAAATATACACATATTTCTGTATTTGCATGTGTGAGAGTATATACACATATGTTTACACATGTGTGCATATGTGTATGTATACACAATGCATATGTTTATGTGTGTATATATACATCTACACACATATATGTGTATATATATATTTCATTTGAAAGGAAGGTAGCCCATGTCAACTGATACTTCCACTTCAGAACACTCCAATAAAAATTTGTTGAACACAAAATATGTGACGTTATCCCAGGTATTGAAATTACAAAGACAAAATGAAAAATAGACCTTCCCCTCATGGAACTTACAATCTCTTTTGGAAGAAGGGGAAAGCATACATTACAGATAAATTTATACAAGATAATTGAAGGAGAGAGAACTAAGAACTGTGAGCATCAGGAAAGACTTCCCATATGAAATGGAACAAGTTGCAATACCTGGTTGATTGTGAAACTAAAATGTACCCAAATCATCAATTAAAACCCTACCTTCAGGTTTCTTGCAGTAAAGTGAACCCTGGATTTTCAAAATTTCTATCAGGTACAACCCAAGATGAGAATATTCAAGTATGGACTACATTGTGCCCTGTAAAACTGTGGTTCAAGAAGTAGACTGATTAAATTTTGAAGACCTAATCATGTGGAAGTTGGCTATCAACACCAGATGGTAATGTTATTTTAGCTAAATGAAATTTATGAAAAATGTTTACCAAGCTATGTAGAAGGTTAGATTTATTTTCATGGGGGAATACCTACATCAATGAAAATACAAAACTTTGAAGAAAGGAATTATGGAATAGACTAAATCATTCAGATTGAGTAGTTTGTGAATACTTGGAAACATGTTAATTTAGTAGGCAACAGGTATAGTTTATACCTGTAATAGTTTAAGCCTGGCTCTATCGTTTACAAGCTGTGTAGTCTTAAGCAGGGCTTTTTCTTTCTGGGCTTCAGGTTCTCAAAGTTCACAATGAAGGAGTAGGATTATAAGATCTCTAAGGGATTTTATAGGTCTACCCGTGAATGATATTACAATTCTTTTCATTTATTTAACAACAATCATTTCTGGCAGCAACTTCCTGGGATAATTTTCACAATTGTTGATAGTCTGATTTTTCCCCCATGTTTTCTCATTTCCCCAGCAAATTACTTGACTTTTGGGTTCTTTGTCAAGGTAATTATCGACTTCCTGTGCTGGGGAAGGGTGCACTGTCTCAAGCTTCAACAGTTTTATGCAACTGTTTTCAGAAAGAGTTCTAGGGCCCTGCAAATTTTCAACTCTTCCAAGGTCGTATGATCAAAGGAAAGGTGCTTACTCCTCTCCTGCCCTGTGCTCTGTTCTGCCAGTGACTTCAAGTACTCTTTTCTGCCTTGGAACTGTGAGGATTCCCTCTCCACTGATGCTATAAACCCACCATGCCAGCACTCCTTGCCCTAGGACCACCACCCAGGACTGCAACCCAGATTCAAGCAGAGCAAAGCAAAAGAATCCTACCTCACTACCAGCAATGAGATCCCTGCTATCCCGGTCTGATCTGTGGGCCTAGAACTCCAGAAACAGCAGCCACTTCTGCTGCTGTGACCTCTGAGGTCTTCTCCACCCCCTCCTCTGACCTGGGACTGGGGTCTGACTGCACTACTCTCTCACACAGGTCCAAAGGACTTTTTCAACTGACCTTCCAAGTTGTCCTTGGTGTTTTGCAGTTGAGAAATCTGAAAACCGCCACAGTTGCCAGTGATTCAGTCCTCCAAGGCTTGCCCAGACCCCATCTGTGCTAGCATGACCCACTCTGGACTTGTGTTCCCTTGCCAGTCTGGCATGATAGATGCTTCCTGTCAACATTCCAAGCTGTCTTGGGCTGGAGATTTGCTTCACTCCATCATACTGTGGATTCTACAGCTCCAGAATTTGTTTAGAGTCTTTTTTTACAGGCATTTCCAAGGTTTTGGGAGAGACCTCAAGAAAATCCCTGCTTTTACTCAATCATCTTCATTTTCACAATTTTTTAAACTACTAAAAAAAGAGTTTATATTAACCCCTATTTTAATAATCTAAGCAATCACATTTTAGGGATACTATAACATTTTATAAACATTAGTAATTCCTTGGTCCATTATTATTAAAAAACAATAATCATTAATAAAGTTGCTTTCATGCTATTTTGCCCATTGGCCTGTCAGTTTCTTGAGAATAGAAACTGCCTTTTGTCTTTTGCCCCACTGCTTCATTCTGGACATAGCACAATAGCTGTTTGATAAATATTGACTGAGTGACTACTCAAGGTAGAGGATGCAATGGTGAGGGGCATACTTGAAACTGATATATTTCTTTGATAAAAGTAAATATACACAAGGGCAAAACACAACAAACAGGAATGGGATAAACAATGCACTCATGGAGAATGAAAGTGATTGTATTTAGTTTTGTGTGCATTTATAATGCATTTTGCACTTACATTGCAATATGTTATTTAATAGGATAACACATTAATTGTGCAATTTGGTTCATACTGGGGGCAATTGACCATTTTGGTAAATTGTGATTGAAGACAATTCTTCAACTATTAATGTTTTCCTTTTTAAAATATCTCAATTTTTGGTTATTAGGATTATTATTAGGTCACATAGTAAGTTTTATTTGTTTGCGAATTCTGCCAATAAGCACAGAGGAAACACAGTGCTACATCAATGCCAACAAAAAAATAGAGAATTATACTTCATTTAGGGAATTTGCATTTCTTCATCCATGTCAAAAGGATAGACATGAAAAGACTATTCAATGTAGAGGCTTCATTTCAAAGCACATCTCACATTCAACTCTTTTTGTTTATTTTGTTTTAAGAAAAAGAAATGTTTCATTCTCTAGTGTCTTCTTGGACATTTAAGTGTAAGGAACCAGTGACTGAAAATAAGAAGTGTGAACTGCCCTCTCTCTCTTTAAAGGCATACTCCTGTGCCCAGTTTGCAGTTCATTGAGTTCATATGGAAGGGGATCAATTAGGAATATTAGGCTTACATCTGAAGAGAAATGGGTAGAATCACCTTTGGTTAGAATATTCTCATGGAATATTTTTCCACTACTAGCAGCTCTTACTGATATGAGACAAGAGAGCTATAAGGAAATTTAGAAATGATCTGTTGAGAGACATAAATAAATATTACAGTTTCTTATTCAGGTAATTTCCTTGACCAAGAGGCCAAAATAGGACTTCTAGTTTATAGATTTGTGTGTAGAAAGACTTTGTTGTAGTAGCCATATGGAATAAAACATCAAAATCACATTCTTATTCTAAGACATTCCATTCAGTCTTAGTCAAGCACCTGATATAACACATAAAGTACTTAGCAAATCTGAAAGCATGGTATAGATGTAAGCTATTGTAAAGAGCCATTCCATTATTGGTGTTGTTGGTAATGTCCTCCCATTATCCTTTTCCTTTCAATAGTTGAAGAGGAAAGGCCGTGTGAATAGTATTGCTGGAGAAAAGAACCTCTTTATAAGATTTCTTGAAATTTGGCAGTAAGGTTGTTTTTTCGGTTATGGTTCTCAGGTAGTCAATGATGCATATACATACATACATACACACATGTATATGTACATGCATGGTGCACACACATGCATACATGCACATTGTGCACACATGTCTATGTAATGTATACATATTCACATATGCATACACATATGTATATATGCGTGCACATATTTCCCTTCAATCTGTATTCTAGTTCAATTGTTTTTGCTTTGTGACTATCCTAAATTTCCTTCACTTTTTTTAGTCTTTTGAATTTATTTTAATATTTCCTGTCATCTCATACTGTTTTTGGATTCTATTTGGTCCATTCTGATTTTCAAGGAATTTGTTGCTTAGACTAAGCATTTTTGCTTTGAGACTTTGGTTGTTTCAGTTTCCATACTGTTGTCTTCTGAATTTTCATCTTGGCCTCCCCTACCACCATAGTAGCTTTTTAATGTGAAGTTCTTTTACTTTTTGTTGTCATTTTTTAGCCTATTTCTTGACTTTAAACTTTATGTTATAGTTAAATTCTACCAGCCTGTTAGTGGTGAAGCACACGCTTCAGCTTCAGGCTTTTTCTTATTATTATTTTCCAAGGTAATTGTGGAGCTCCACAAGTTTTCAGTGGTTCAAAAGCAAAAGATGTGATCACTGCTTTCCTGGTCTGTTCTCTAGTCTTTATCCAGAAAGGGGCCCTGCTCCCCTGAAGTCACAAGTACGAACAATCCTCTTGGCCCTGAGACTGTAACCAGGACCCTTGCTCTCCTAAAGTCTTAAGAGCTAGTGCTCCTCTCTGCATTGGACCTAGGAAGAGGGTTTGTGGTCCCTTGTGACTGATGACAAGCACTTTTCTCCTCCCTAGAACTATCCAGAACTATTTATGGGCAACAGAATTGCAAAACAGTGTTGGGCCTGCTATTCTGCTATTATGCTATTATACATTGCATTATTATTTAGTATAGCTGCTGTTTTGACTACTGAAGTTCCTGTACTGTACAAATTTCAATGTCTTTTATTTCCCACTTAATAATTTTGATTTTTTTTAAAGGAGCCATCCTCTAACAATTTCTGGTAGCAATGAGGTAATATCTTTTAGTTGGTAATTGTTCGGTTTTTCAGTATTTTTTCTAATATAATAGCTCGCATGAGATCATACCGTTTAAACATTCTGCTCAACAAATTAATCACAGAAAAACAAAGTTTTGAAAAGGCATATTCTTTGCCCCTATTACATTTATAATTTGTGAGGTCATCACCCAAAGACATATAAAATTATATCACAACTACTCAGTAAGAGAAAGATCATTTTCATGAGAACACAAGATGGCAAAATCCATTTCTTACTCAAATTAGCTGACGTATTTTCAAAGCATATCTCACCTTGTTTTTTGTTCAAAAACTGTAACTGATCTCCAAACTGCAGCATTTCTATTTAACTGGAGCAACACCTACACTTGTTTAGTGTAGCTCTAGTAGCCCTTTTGTCGCGGCAGTGATAGGTCGTCATTGCCCACTCAAGACCTGTAATTTGCAAAGTGACTAACACCATCAGCATGGCAAAGGTCATTTTATGGTAGAATGGTTTCTCCTGGTATGAGGGATTTACCCTTCTCCTTTGAAGGTCTTGTTTTATTTCATTCTTCACACTATATTTGACATTTAGAATAAGAAGGTATAATTCAGATTTAAGGTTTAGAATTTTTAAACAAATTATTCAGGTTACAGAGCAATAAATGTTTTGTTTTTCAGAGGACAGCTGAGTCATAATTTCAGGATGCTATTTTTTCCTCTCATTTTCCTCATCTGTATCACTTGGAATTAGAAGCAGAATTGTGTTTTATTGGATTTTACATTTTTTTGCTGCTCATTTTTAATAACAGTTTATCTTTCACCGTATTCTCTAACTTTTCTTAGAGAAATTTTGTCTGTGACCCTTATTTTCCACTTAATTATATCATTATCTTGTGTTTGTAAGGCCAATGTTCACATTCCACGTCTGATACTTAACGTATTTTTTACATCGAACAAGTCACTATTTCTGTAGGTCTCAGTTTCATCTTTAAAATGGAGCAAATTTGACTAAATGTGCTCTAAGTTCCCTGCCAAGAAAGGCAGCTCACTGGTGAGGTGCATGGACTTTGGAGCAGGATGAAATTTAAATTTGACTTTCTATACTTATTAGTTATGATATTCTGGGCAAATTTAACCTTTATCTGCCTCGATTTCCTCCATTGTAAAATGGTAATACCAGTTTCCTTTCAGTATTGCATTTATTTTTCAACATTTATGCAATAATCCTTATGGCAAAGTGTGAGAGGGCCTAAGATACTAACAACCCTCGGATTTTTATGTCTTCCAGCAAGAGAGAAGAGAACTTTAATTTGTATCCAAACTGGAGGGCACACTTTCCTGGTACATTGAGGACTTTTTAAATTTATCTTTTTTGGAGAGATCTGGGTAAATGTTGGCTGAAGCCTGGTCCTATCACATCAACTCCACAAACATATCTATATCTATATCTATATCTATATCTATATCTATATCTATATCTATATCTGTATCTGTATCTGTATCTGTATCTGTATCTTTATCTATATCTATATCTATCTATCTTATAGCTCTGTCTGTATCATCTATATCTTTATATCTACAACACATATATGCACATGCATATATATACATACTTACATACATATATGCACATGTATGTGTGTGTGCATTTCCTTTTATTTTACTTCTCCCATTAGATTATAAGCTCTTTGAGAGCAAGAACTGTCTTTTTTTTTTTGCATCCCCACCACTTAGTACTATATACATAGTAGGCCCCCAATAAATGATTATTATTTTACTGATTGTTCATACAGGTTCTCAGCAACCCATTATTAAATTTTAAGTATGAACATTTGTACATTGGAAATGGACAAATGAGACAAACCAGGACTTCCTTGTTTTTACTATCTATACTTAAAAGGGAGAAATGAGGAGAAAATGATAATAATGTAGATTTCACTTAAAAGTGTGTCATGCAGGGGCGGAGCCAAGATGGCGGAGTAGAAAGACGCACATACACATAGCTCCGAACCCACAACCCACAGAATGGCTAGAGGGGACCAACTCACGGTGAATTCTGCACCCAGAGGCCACAGAATATTGGAGCGAGGGAGATTTCTGTTCCGGAGAGACCTGCAAACCTCTCGCGGGGGGTCCTTCGCGCTTCGGACTGGGCTCCGGGACTGGGAGCTGAGTGCAGCCCTGCAGCAGCCACGACACTGTGAGGAAAAGATCCGAGCGGGCTACGGGGACGGGATCTCCAGAGGCCACGCGGGTCCCTCCATCCACAGAGGGACCTGCAAACCTCTCGCAAAAGGTCCGTCATGCTGCAGACACGGAGCCCAGGCCAGACCTGCGGCGGCTGTGGCTCCGAGAGGTACAGATCCGAGCAGGCTTCAGGGACGGGATCTCCAGTGGCGTCACAAGCCCCTCCACCCACAGGTGACGGGGGTCGGTGAGAGAGTCTCTTTGGTGGGTCGAGAGGGGAGTGGGGTGCCCCCATGGCTCGGGGCCCCCCCGGGAGATAGAAGCTGAGAGGCAGTTGCAGACAGGGGCTCGCCAAGTGGGCGGGAGCCTGGATCCATTGTGGAAGGTCTGTACATAAACCCCCTGAGGGAACTGAGCCTGAGAGGCAGCCCTGCCCCGACCTGACCATCTGAACTTAATTCTCACACTGAATAGCAGCCCTGCTCCCGCCAAAAACCCTAAGGCGGGAAGCAGCATTTGAATCCCAGTCCCCAAACGCTGGCTGGAAGGACCAGGAGGCAAGGTGGGTGTGAGGAGAATATTCAGAGGTCAAGTCACTGGCTGGGGAGAATGTCCAGAAAAGGGAAAAGAAATAAAACTATTGATGGCTACTTTCTTGGAGAACAGACATTTCCTCCCTTCCTTTCTGATGAGGAAGAACAGTGCTTACCATCAGACAAAGACACAGAAATCAAGGATTCTGTGTCCCAGCCCACCCAATGGGCTCAGGCCATGGAAGAGCTCAAAATCAAGTTAGAGAGGTGGAGGAAAAACTAGGAAGAGAAATGAGAGGGAAGAAAGATAAGCATGAAAAGCAGATCAGCTCCCTGCTAAAGGAGAACCAAAAAAATGTTGAAGAAATTAACACCTTGAAAACTAGCCTAACTCAATTGACAAAAGAGGTTCAAATAGCCAATGAGAAGAAGAATGCTTTCAAAAGCAGAATTAGCCAAATGGAAAAGGAGATTCAAAAGTTCACTGAAGAAAATAGTTCTTTCAAAACTAGAATGGCACAGATGGACGCTAAGGACTTTATGAGAAAGACAGATATCACAGAACATAGCGAGAAGATTGGAAAAATGGAAGATAATGTGAAATATCTTATTGGAAAAACAACTGACCTGGAAAATAGATTCAGGAGAGACAATTTAAAAATTATGGGACTACCTGAAAACCATGATCAAAAGAAGAGCTTAGACATCATCTTCCATGAAATTATTAAGGAAAACTGCCCTGAGATTCTAGAGCCAGAGGGCAAAATAAATATTCAAGGAATCCACAGAACACCGCATGAAAGAGATCCAAAAAGAGAAACTCCTAGGAACATTGTGGCCAAATTCCAGAATTCCCAGGTGAAAGAGAAAATATTGCAAGCAGCTAGAAAGAAACAATTCAAGTATTGTGGAAATACAATCAGGATAACACAAGATCTAGCACCCTCTACATTAAGGGATCAAAGGGAATGGAATAGGATATTCCAGAAGTCAAAGGAACTAGGACTAAAACCAAGAATCACCTACCCAGCAAAACTGAGTATAATACTTCAGGAGAAATAATGGTCTTTCAATGAAATGGAGGATTTTCAGGTTTTCTTGATGAAAAGACCAGAGCTGAAAAGAAAATTTGACTTTCAAACACAAGAATGATGAGAACCATGAAAAGGCGAACAGCAAAGAGAAGTCATAAGGACTTACTAAAGTTGAACTGTTTACATTCCTACATGGAAAGACAATATTTGTAACTCTTGAAACATTTCAGTATCTGGGTACTGGGTGGGAATACACACACACACATGCACACACGCACACATACATAGAGACAGAGTACACAGAGTGAATTGAAGAGGATGGGATCATATCTCAAAAAAAAATGAAATCAAGCAGTGAGAGAGAAATATTGGTAGGAGAAAGGGAGAAATTGAATGGGGCAAATTATCTCTCATAAAAGAGGCAAGGAAAAGACTTATTAGTGGAGGGATAAGGAGGGGAGGCGAGAGAAAATCATGAGGTCTACTCACATCACATTCCACTAAATGAAAGAACAAAATGCACACTCATTTTGATAGGAAAACCTATCTCACAATACAGGAGAGTGGGGGACAAGGGCACAAGCAGGGTCGGGGGGAGGATAGAGGGGAGGGCATGGGGAGGAGAATGCAATCCGAGGTCGACACTCATGGGGAGGGAAAGGATCATAAGAGAATAGAAGTAATGGGGGACAGGATAGGATGGAGGGAAATATAGTTAGTCCTATACAACGCAACTAGTATGGAAATCATTTGCAAAACTACACAGATTTGGCGTATGTTGAATTGCTTGTCCTCCAAAGGGAAGGGGTGGAGAGGGTGGGAGCTAAAGAAGTTGGAACTCAAAGTGTTAGGATCAACTGTAATGTTCTTACCACTAGGAAATAAGAAATACAGGTTAAGGGGTAAAGAAAGCTATCTGGCCCTACAGGACAAAAGAGAAGAAGGAGACAAGGGCAGAGAGGGAGGATAGAAGAGAGAGCAGATTGGTCACAGGGGCAATTAGAATGCTTGGGTTTGGGGGGGGAGGGGATAAAAGGGGAGAAAATTTGTAACCCAAAACTTTGTGAAAATAAATGTTAAAAGTTAAATAAAAAAAAAAAGTGTGTCACGCATACATTTTTCCAAACAAAAAAAAAATTCTGGCACACTCTTAGAGGAAAAATAGTTGGAGAGAGGATGATGGCAAGAACCATAGGAAGTGACTTCAGTAGAACAAAGTCACTTCTCAGGCATCTGACATTAAGCTATCTAGTAGCTGGAGTCATTTCCTTTCTTGAGTTCATAGCTTAGCTTATGAAAAGTACAGATATTTTAAATACTACCCCCTTGCTACCCCCACTCTCACCCAATTACTTGCCTGGCTGCTCCCCACCCCCAAAGTTCTTGTGAAGTCATTCCTCAATTAGTTTATGTCCTGTTTTTGTTTTTATGAAGCAGCTACTGATGCAGTGAAAGCAATGCTGAGCCTGGAGTCTGGAAGTTCTGAGTTCAAATCCAGCCTAAAACACTTACCAGCTGTGTGACACAGGGCAAGTCACTCAGCATCTGATTGACTTAGATTTTGCCACTATAAAATGAGGATATTAAGAACATCTTCGTTGCAGGGATGTTGTAAAGATCAAATGACTTAATCTTTTTAAAAACTTTTAACACAGTGCCTGGCCCATAGTAGTAATATTGTAAAATGTTGATTCACTTCCCTTGCATTTATCAAATATAGGATTAGTAAGTTAAATTGATTCCAATTCTTGCTTATGTAGTTTTCTGAATGATTTACTTTTTTACCTGCAATAGTACCTGACAATTTTGACAACTATTGCTTTCAAATGGAATTTGAGATCAAAAAGTGCTTTTCTCTTGCTATTAGTATTTTTTAATTTTTTTTAAGATTCTAGATATTTTGGTCTTTCAAATATATTTTACTATTAATTTTTTCACTGTATAATACAGCCTCTTGTGGCTTGATTTGTATAGTACTATTTTTGAATAAATTTAGATATTTAATCATTTTTACATTGTTTTAGACCAATCATGAACCACAGACACATTTAAAAGTGTTTTGCAATGGTATTTATGTCTTCACTGTAATTTATTAGATTTTCTCCCAAATATTTTGTGTAATTTGAAGATGTTTTGAATGAAATTTCCCTTTCGATTATTCCTTCTGGGATTTTGTATCACTATTTAGAAATGTAATTCATTTTTGTGGTGTTATTTTCTGTGCTACTCCTCGTAGAACTATTAATTAGATCAACTAGTTTACTTTTAGATTCTCTCATTTTCTACTAAAATTAATTTTTGATATTTTCTGTTTTATGTGACCTATATTTTCCAGTTTCAAGTATTTTCTTGATAATTACACTTGTTTGCATTTCCTATATTTCTGTTGTTGGGCGCAGAAAAATAACAGGGCAATGAAAATATTCTGCTTACCTCAGTTCACTTTTGGTAGTGGTGGTGTTGGTGGTAATTATTTGTAACTTGTAATTATTTTTGTTTATTTGTAGAAATGCCTGAATTCCCTCACTTTTGTTGAATGCCCATTTTTAAAAACTACTTACTTTTAATTTTCAATATTCACTTCCATAACATTTTGAGTTCCAAATTTTCCCCCCATCTCTCTCCTTCCCCCACCCCAAGACAGTGTATAATTTCATATAGGCTCTGCACATTTATTCATATTGACCCTATTTTCACATTAGTCATGTTGTAAAGAAGAATTAGAACCAATGGGAGAAACCAGAGAAAAAGAAACAAACAACAAATGAAAAAAAGAGAGACAGAGCAAATAATATGCTTCAATCTGTATTCAGATTCCACAGTTCTTTTTGTGGGTGTGGACATTTTCCATCATGAGTCTTGTTCCTCTATAACTTGTTCTAGCTAATATTCTTCAGAGTCTTTCATCTTCCATGACACCCTCTCCACCCATCCCTTGTTTAGTAGCTCTCTCCCCTTTTACTTTTTTGAACTAGACAGAATGGACACCTGTCTACTTTTGTGGAACAAGAGTAGTTTAGACGGAGACACTACTGTAGGAAGTAGGGGAAGTTGGCAGGTATTCTTATAGCTAGGTCCTGAAGCACATGCTTCCCAAGTTGCTTGATTTCACCATATCTGACTTATAAATTGATTTGGGACAAAAAAAGAATGCTGTTTTGTAATTGCAAGTGCTTTAGTTCTCAAATGATATTTTTGATATGTTTGCAATATCTTTACCTTTGAATTGTTTTTAATTTCAGCTTTGGTTACTTTATATATGATACAGAAGTTATTTTTCTTTGTGGCATTGTAGGTCTTTAAGGAAACATTTACTCTGACATATTTTTGGTTATATTGACATCATTTTGATAGATTGCTATATCCATTACTGAGCCAAATATTCCCTCTGATAAATATTCTGGTGATGCTCATTAAGCATTACCCTCTCTGCTTTCTCTAGAATAAAGTGATTCTAATTATGTTGGGTTAAGCTTTCCAGTTGCCCTAAGAACAGCATTAAAATATCTTGAAAGTCGTAGCTTCTTGAAGATTCAAAGATATAAGAGAAGTGATAGCTGGTAAAATTTGGGGATTATTAGCTCTTATGCTAGAAATGGAAGGGAACTCAATGAGTGTATATAATCTAATCCCCTCATATTGTTAAAAAAGAAAAAAAGGTAATTGATGATCTGGGTGCTTAATGACTTACCCAAGGTCATATTGCTAGCAAACATTAAAATGGAGTTTGAACTAAGATCTCCTAACTCTAGTCATAGTAACTGCTTTAAAAATAATCACTTGCATAAATGAAGGAGTAATTCACTGTATATAAAGTTAAAAAGTGATCTGAGGGTTTTGATAGTCCATACACATACAAATCTCAGTAGTCTGATACTGCTTTTGAAAAACCTGAAAAGGTAATATTAAACTCAAAAAATTTCTAAATGACATAGAAAATGATCATCCTATTGTATTCTAAACTAGACTTGAATTGTGTTAAATTCTGGGAGATACATTTTCAATGGAGTGGTGACAAATCACGTGAAAAATCATAGATTAGGAGGTTGAAGGACCAAAAAAATCATGTGAGGAAGGTTGAAGTGATATAGGATAGCCTGGAATAGACAAGATGAAACATATTAGCTGTATTCAAATAAGTAAAGTATTCTTTTGAATGGATCTTGAAAAGGATTGTTTGTTGTACCTTGAAAAGGTAGAAAAGGAAGTGGTGATTGCAACTGGCATTAGCAAATATTTGTCATGTTACTTGAAACTAATTTCTTCTTTTTCTTCTTCTCCTTCTCCTTCTTTTACTGTATTACTATACTGGTAGAACAGGGAATATTGAAGATCCTAGGACTATAGATTGAGAGTTGAAGGGAACATTAGTGTTCCTTGAACTTCAGTCCAACTTTCTCATTTTGTAAATGAAGAAACTTAAGCCCAGAGAGGGGAAGGAAATGTGGCTTGCTCAAGGTAATACTAAATGAAAGAGGTAGTCTATACAACAAGACAATTGGTTGTTTAGAATGGAGGAAAGTTCTAATCCAGCCTTAAACATTTACTAGCTGTATGACCATGGGCAAGTCACTTAAGTCCTATTTGTCTCAGTTTCTCATATGTAAAATAGAGAAACACTGAGAAAGAAAATGGCAAACCACTTCAGTGTCCTCATATGCTATCATATGGAAGCAGAATTGGAAGGGGAAAATTAGCATTTAAGATCACTGTGGACCAGGCATTGTGATGAGTACTTTAGAAATATCATTTTATTTGTTGCTCACTATAATCCTAAGATATGGGCTTAATTGTTATTCATATTTTACAGTTAAGGAAACTTAGGCAAAAAAATAAATTAAGTGATCTGATAAGATCAGTAAGTGACTGAGACCAGATTAGAACACGGTTAGTTCTTCATTCAGACTCAGAGCACTATCCACTGCAGTACCTAGCTACTTGGCCCCAGACCTGGAAGCACTGGGCAGAAATTGCAAAAAGTCAGATTTAGATTTGAAATCAAGAAACATTTCCTATCAGTTGGAACTATTCAAATGTATAATTCATATTATACTTGAGCTTTTCAATGGTTGCCAAGATTGGAGTTAGAGGACATGGATTCAAATTCTGGCTTTGACAGTTACTACCTATGTCACTTTGAATAATCCACTAAACCTTTCTGGGCCTGAGGTTCCTCAGTTTCAAAATTGAAGGCCTCTGAGCTCCTTCTGTGACAGCAGATCATGTGATAGTGTGTTCACTATCATTAGACAAATTTAAGTAAGTACTAGATGACAACTTATAGATTATGCAGTATTGGTTATCTGGGGGAGGGGCAATATCAGTTGGTACAAATTATCCACCTAGCTCCCTTTCAGCATGAAAATTCTGTGATTCTCTAAAAAAAAAAGGAACATCAGATGGAAATGTTGTTGTTAAGTGGTATCTGACTCTGCATGACCCCATAATATTGTCCTGTAGGCTTTCTTGGCAAAGATACTGAAGTAATTTTCTTTTTTCTTCTTCAGTGTTTCTCCATTTTACATATAAGAAACTGAGACAAATAGGACTTACGTGACTAGCCCATGGTCATACAGCTAGTAAATGTTTGAGACTGGATTGGAACTCAGAACTTTCTGATTCTAGTCCTAGGCTTTACCCACTGTGCCAGTTAGCTACTTCCACATGGAAGTTACATGGAAATATATTTTGGCTCAATAGAACAAAGAATCCCCTATGTCCAAAGTCAAAGGATTTCCAGTGAAGTCATAGGATTGTAGACTCAGAGTTGAAGACTAGTTCAAAGTCATCATTTTACAGATGAGGCATATGAAACCCAGTTAGGTAAAGGGATTTGCCAAAAGTCCTGTAGGTGATTCGTGGCAGAGCTAAGCTTTAAATACATCCCCTCTCACTCCAAAGAGATGCAAACCAGCAATTTTGCTTCCAACTCAGCCTTCACAAGCAATTTTAAGGCATGCCTATCTTATTGACAAAAAGTCAGCCATCCCCACCAACTGCAAACCAATCACCACATTACAAGGAACGCAAGACAGCCTCTTGAAGCAGCAAGGCAGCTTGAATGAGAGATAGAAAGCTGTACATGCTGGGAATTTTGCCCACCATCTTCTTTCAGACACTTATAGAGATTGCCTAGCACCCTGAACTTAAGAGCCTTGGGAATAACAGTGCTTCCATGAAAACATGGGGCATTAACATCTGTCTTGCTGCCGTACACTAAGGACCATGAGACCTTTCCATATAACATGGAACTAAAACAGTCCATATGTATTCTCTTTTCCATTAGAATGTGAGCTTCTTGAGAGCAGGGGATATCTTGATTTTCTTTGCTATCTGCAGTGCTTTGCACATAGAAAGTCCTTCAAATATGATTCATTCTCTCATGTCTTTCTCCATTGAACCATATTGATAATTTTCAATTAAAGTTCAGATGGTATAGCACCAAGGCAATATTCACAGCACTGATGGTGACCATGAATATCCAAATGCTACACATGGAAGATGGATCCAAAACAGCTATTCAGACACCAGAAAGCCAAATCCATCATAATCTATATACAATAACAATGTAAAGAGCAACACCATCCTCAAGCCTTCCCCCTGCTAGACTTCCCACAAACCAACTCCATTAAACAAAATCTGTCTCACTCATGCTAGCCAGATGCCTGCTTTCTGCATCCTTCCCAGCTCTGACTAGACTCTGACCAATTTCCGTTCATCTCTACTCTAGCTCTACCTCTTACTGTTCCACTCTTCCTGTTCCATCCACTCAGCAAACTCCTCCCACCATAGGCTCCATGTGACTCAGACTCTCATGTGACCCAGGAAGGTCACAAGGACCTATTAATGAATGGGAAAGATCTTCCCATTTAAATTACCATTATGGGTAGTTATTCTTTGAAAGTACATTAGAATGAGTCCTTTAATCGAGTGAGTGTTTAGACTAGTTGACACCTTAATTGACTTCCAAATGAAATATTCTCTTAGTTCCCTAATAATCACCTGCAACCCTGGGTTTTAACCCCTAACCCTAGAGTTAAGGTGAAGCTCAAAACTTGTGAATAAGTAACTTCCCACCTCTGCACTAAGGTTGGATTTAAACATTGGTATAGAGAACAGAAATGTTTATCTATATTCTATGTCTAGTTTGGCTATTTGGGACACAAGTCACTGAACTAAACATGATAAATAATGGAATTAGATTGAAAATTTATGGTGACTAGAATAAAGAGTCATATCACTGTAGTAATTATTTCTGGTCTCGGGACTCCTTACAGTAGGAGTTACTAAGTGTGTGTGTGTGTGTGTGTGTGTGTGTGTGTGTGTGTGTGTGTGTGTGTGTGTGTGTGTGTGTGTGTGTGTATGTTACTCCTTTGACATTCTAGTGAAACCTTGGACTGCTTTTCTGAAAAATACATAAAATACATAGGATTGCAAAGTAAACCCCTTATGCTGAAACTGTTAAATAATATTATATTTTTCAAAATTATAACCCCCAACGTAAGAATTCCAACCTCATACACTTTACATAAGGGAATGGTTGCATCAGAGTATTGATATATAGAAACTGGAGAAGAAAAGGAAAGCATTGCTATTTTAATATGACACCTAAGGGAGCCCCACCACTTTCCCAATTCACATTTAAATTAGTTAAGTGGTCTTGATCCTCAGAGGAGAGAATGAAAAGCAAACTAAAGATTGAATATGCCAGGGATTAGGAATCAATGGCTAGTTTTTCTCCTCATATATTTTCCAAGACTTCATTTCTAAAAAGCTAAGGTCATGCCATAAGGTGATCTATACCTTAACATTCAACTGCTCCTTTACCCAAATATTAGCTATTTTGTTAAATTAATAGAGTCATTTTCAGGACCCATCAAGACAATTCCATTTGAAAAAAGACATATGCTTAAACATTTTATTTATTACTTTTGGCAATTAAGATCTACAGCCAACTGTCTGCTCTGTCTTTTTTTTTTTTTTTTTGCTGCATTTATAGTATAAAAGAAAGGACAATGGGGCCACTGGGCAGGTTCCCACATTCTGAGAATCTGTTATGTTCACAGCTTGTTTGCTGCCATTTTGGAGAAAAGAAAGGGAATCACGACAATAGCTATGGAAGCATATGTGAGTCTTCTGTGTTGCCAGCCTCTGAAAAGCTCCTTCCCTTCCTCTCTATAAGAACTCATGCTAAGAAAGCAAAATAGAAAGTCTTGCTTTAGTAGGATAATGCCCATATTTCAGAAACAAAGGAAATGAGTAAGTTCCCCTTAAAAAAATTATTTGTGCTATTTACTACTAATTAAGTGAACCTTAGGTGTCAGATAGATGCAGAATATAAAGATAAAGAGTGATTATTATCTAAATCTCCCAGATAAGAACAGACAAATCTCTGTTATTGGTGCTAATGGGATACAAGGATATCCTAGATAGATGGATAACTGCCAACATACATTTTTTTTACTAGCTTTGACTTTTCAACACACCAAACCCTTTTATGTAAGCAGTTAACTAATAACTAATGACTACATTTCATCCCTTTCCGTTTCATCTGACACTTCCTTTACTGTCTAATAAAGTGCTAATGAGCAGAAAAATAGCTAATGCTTCAATATTAGGGGATTGAAGAAATAGGAAGACTGGATAGTTCTAATACTTGATTACTTGATAATCAGCACCATTAAAGTTACAAGAAGTAGAAACAATAGGTGATTTCTTTTTAAATGTAGTGAA
Source organism: Notamacropus eugenii (assembly GCF_028372415.1). NCBI lineage: Eukaryota > Metazoa > Chordata > Mammalia > Diprotodontia > Macropodidae > Notamacropus > Notamacropus eugenii. The sequence continues at coordinate 283,784,274 of NC_092877.1, forward strand.
GATAAACTATAATAATTCCATTAATATTGATCAAACATGTATTAGTGTCTGTTATATGCAAAGCCTAGGAGATTAGAGAGAAAATGTAAATATAAGCTTGTACCTCCTTTCAAGGAATTTCAAAAAATATTTACATTTTGGTAACAATTTTCAAAGAGATTTTGCGTATGTTATTTTTGATCATGTCAATAACCTTACAAACTAAATAATGAAAGATTTTTCTCCATTTTGAAAATCAGGATACAGTTTCAGAGAAGTTCATTGATTTTCCCAAATTTACTCAGCTAGGTTGTGGCAGAGCTTAGATTAGAATTCCTGACTCATAATCTAGCCTTTTTTTCTGGTACGGAATACATGTCTCTAGTATCTAGGTAATCAACCACTATTTCCAGGTCTATGAAACAACATCTAAATAGATACCAAATAAGTATTTGTAATATTCTAATAGTATTAAAACTCTTATAGTATATAACCTTACAGATTCTGTTACTACCTTCTTAAAGAGGTATTGTGAAAAGACCAATATTCTAAACTTCTGTATGTTTGATTTATCTTCTTTTTTGTAGTTATGGCCAAAGTCTGCTCTTTTCAAGACATTAATTGTCTTTCAGTATAATTAGGTTAAAGGAATGTAAGAAAAGTCAGTCTTAGGAATCATTAGAAAAAGTAATCTTCTATCAAATCCTTTTAGGATTCAGGGACTGTTGTATACCAAGGTGTTCTCTTGTAAAATTCTACTACTGTGTACTAAGTCCTTTGGCTGAAACCAGTACTACAATACAAATACCCGGAGAAGAATAACCCTTCAAGTCATTCATATCTCAGTGTGAATAATGTCATCAAATCTTTTCCTAACGGCAGCTCTTTATTCAGAGGAGTATAAAAGACAAATTTGTTCATAGGACAAAACCATAATGTTCTTCTGGGTCCCATCACTAACAAGTCCTTATGGAGACTACACAGAAAATAGTATTTTTGACTCCACATAATACTTCTAAGACAAAATAGGACTGAACAAAGCACTGTAAATGCATCAGAATCAGTAGAACTTTAAGATGTCACTAAAAGAGGATAGATTGAGTCTGAAGATGTAGAACCACAGAAAAAAAGCAAAGAAAGCTGAAAATTCTTTAGTGGTTTGCAATTTTCTTTCAAAGGAAAGACCAGAGTAAAACTCAGAAAAAAAGACTCCCACAATCATAGAAAAATAGGAAATGAATCTTATAATTTAATGGAAAACTCAGGAAAAAAAGGGATTTGTTTGAGAATGTTACAAATCTGACTTTAAAACACCCTTGGTAAATATATAATGCCACTAACTGTAACAGTTATGCAGCAGCTTTTTTTGTCTTGCTTTGTTTACGTGATGCTGTTTTGTCACCATTACCGTGACAAACAGGAAACACAAAAGGATAAATGAGCATCACTCTAGAGGAGTTCATTGGGAGTTCAATAGGAGATGGAGCATCTTTCCAGAGATGCAGGATGGGCATTAGAAGCCACTGGGGAATCTCAACTATCCAGGCTGGATATGAACAAGTTTAGAACAATTTGATGTTTTCTGTTTCATTTCCAGCCCCTAGCCATATTATCTGTGCAGACCTGTGGTAAGATTAAAGAATGATTACACTTTAACCTACATTTAATCTAAACTAAACAGGTATCAGAAAGCCATGTTATGAAATTGAATTTTGGAATTTTGCAGTGTTCAGAGATTCAGGTGAAGGGTGGGGTCTCTCTTTGGTATATTAAATGTTAGGAAACAGAGAATTGTTTCTTATGGTTTTTATCAGTCAAGGCTAAGTATAGCTTATTCTTGCATAGCAAGGGAATAGAATCCAAGAAGTTTCCTGTCCAGATACCAGAGGCATTGTGGGCAAGAGGTCAGAAAGAATTATATCACATTGCATGGGGAAGCAAATCTCATGGTGGGGGTGAAAGAGAAGATACATCTCTAAGGAAGTGTTTCAAAGCTTTGAAAATTCAAAACCTTACCCTTTGTATACAGTATTTGCTTTTTAAATGGTAAAATAGAGCTTACCATTCTTCTATCCTTTTCAATTAATGTTCCTTATATTGGTCTTTGAGGCCAGTGACTTTACAATCCGTTCTAAGCTCATCTTTAATAAGCATTTCCAGTTGAACAGACCAGGGTTATGCTGTGTTTATTAGCTTCAGACTTCATAAGGATGTAAGTATTTTCACACTTCTTTCTTAGTGCTCCTTGGTGATGAAGCGGGAATAAAAGACGTTGTGATGATGGCGTGCTTTTTTTCAATTATGTGCATGAGTTGCTTTACTTGTATAGATGACAAATGCCACCCTTAATTTGACTTGCACATCATTTAGACATTACTTAGAGCAACATAATGTTTGTTGAGAACTAGGAGAGAAAATTCAAGGACTGGAGAGAACCAATTTTTTTCCTAAACGGGGAAATGTTATCAGATTTTCACCCCCAAATTTTAATTTAGAAGAACAAGTTTACATGCTATTAGGCACCTCAAGTTAAAAAATAAACCAGTTTAAAAATAGCCTAAAATAAAATAAACTACACGAAGTAAAAACTGGTAGAGCTCAGGAAAATCCATCCTATTTAAACAGCTGGCAAAAGTTGTTTCTTTCCTGAGAGGAAGTAAATGAAGTAAAATGTTAATAAAATTTAATTAACTACACAAAGAGCTTGTCTTTTCAGTCCATTCTTGAATAATTTCTGTTTTATATGCTAGATTTTCCCCCCTTTTCAAGACTGGAAGGGTAATTAATCTTTCCTTGAAAAAAATGTACACAAAAGCTTCAGAGATTCTAAATTTATTGCAATTATTTGCGGCTGTTGTTTTGAGGATGGACTGAGGGGTAGAGAAAAAGAACGTTGTCTAAATCTCCCATGGGTCTGCATTGCTTCCTTGTCTCACAGCTGAGCTACTCCTTCTTGACCAATCCAAAGATGCATTTCTTAAGAGTATATAAAACTAACATTGTTATGTGGTCCTCTTGACAGAAGAAGCACTCATGTAAAGCAAGATGAATGGGATGTCAGTTTTCCCTATCATGGGATCTCCATTTAGTGACCCAGATGAGAACTGAGAGAAGTTGTCACAGGGGTATGACATGAACATATACAGCTTTAAATGGTGCTCCAAGGCTCACACAGTTTTGAAGTTACTGCTAGAGCACAAAATTTGTCATAAAAGGCTTGTCAGTACAGAGTTCATTAAGGTAAAAGATGATAGGGTTTTATCTGGCCACTGTTGGGCCTTTCCGTGGCAGGCTGATCCATAGTTAGAGAAGTGTTTCTGGGTTAATTTATTCGTGTGTGTGTGTGTGTGTGTGTGTGTGTGTGTGTGTGTGTGTGTGTGTGTGTTTTCCCTCTCAAATTTGTCTTAGTCTTTAATCTCGCCTGAAAAGTTTCTTTAGGCATGAAGGCATTTCTTTCCTTGTCTTCTCTACCTTCTTTGTTAAATTTGGAGGTGTGTTTGTGATGTCAATTCACAGTCACTTGAGACATGACTGAGTCTTGAGGTGAGGTGTTAAACCTCACAGGGTTGAATTGCAATGCTTAAGGTGAAAGACAGGGCTCTTAATCACTTGCACTGTGACTGCCACACTGGAAATTTCATGACTGCTGCTACTGAGTTTTCTTTTACTTACAGACCAGAAATCAATAGAGCTATTCACCTCCCCAGGACCGTCCCATGTTTAACTTCACTCTCAATTTTGCAAAGGCACTGAGGGTTTAATTCCCATTTGAAGACAGGTTTTCAAATTACAGGTGACCTGTTCTGAATTTTATTATTTCAATTACTTGTGGCTATGGTTAATAAAAAGGGAAGCACATACTAGATTTAGAGAACATCTTTCCTCAGAGGAATTCAAAGATTTCTGTTTATCCTTAGAAAAACCCTATTTGGTGACTGGACAACTTCTGTTATCCTTATGTGACAGATGGGAAAACTAAGGCACTAGTAGTAAACTGACGTGGCCGCTGTGTCAGTCAGGGAGTAAATATTGACTCACTCAGGTCTGCTGAATCCCCATTTAATCTTCTTTCTACTAGTCTTTGTTATATTCCTAAAATGAGTCTTCCAACCTTTCTATCTTGCTGTATCTACTCCTTTGGGAAACTGTCATTTTCATCTACCTTGCTGTTGAATAGTGGGAGGGTAGGTGTCAAAGTAGATACAGAGTTGGACCTGGAGTGAGGAAGGCTCATCTTCCTGAGTTCAAATCTGGCTTCAGACACTTACTACCTGTTTGACCTTGAGCAAGTCACTTAGTCCCATTCACTTCAATTTTCTTCTCTGGAAAATGAACTGGAGAAGTAAATGGCAAACCACTCCAGTATTTCTAAAAAGAAAACACCAGTAGATGTCAGGAAAAAGTGGACATGACTGAAATGAGTGAAGAACAACAGCATTGTCTGGTAACGTTTGCTGGTTTCAAACAGTAGAATGTTTAAACCTACAAAATATTGTAGGGTTTGCATTATCATTATCGTTACTATTATTTTAAAATTGTTGTAATAATAATGAAATATAGAAGCAAATTTTACATATACACATATGAAATTGATAATACATTTTTCTTGGTGAAATTTGAGTGTACATTAAAATTTTTTTTTTGCTAGTTTCTTTTTAGATTTTTAAAATTAATTGATTAATTGACTTTTAATTTTCAACATTCACATTCACATTCACAAGATTTTGAATTGAAATTTTCTCCCCATTTCTTGCCTCCACTCACCCCAAGAGAGCAAGTGTTCTCATTACCTCTTTCTCCAATCTGCCCTACCTTCTATTACACCCTTCCCTTCTCTTTTTCTTGTAGGGCAAGATAGATTTCTATATGCCATTTCCTGTATGTTTTACTTCTCAGTTGCATGTAAAAACATTTTTTAACATTTGTTTTTAAACCTTTGAGTTCTATTTTCTTGTAGGGCAAGATAGATTTCTATACGCCATTTCCTGTATGTTTTACTTCTCAGTTGCATGTAAAAACATTTTTTAACATTTGTTTTTAAACCTTTGAGTTCCAACTTCTCTCCCTTCCTCCCTCCCCATTCACCTTCAATGTAAAGGCAAGTAATTTGATAGAGGTTATACATGGGTAGTCATGCAAAACACTTCCTTAGCAGCCATATTGTGAAAGACTAACTATATTTTCCTCCAATCCTATTCTGTCCTCCATTTATTCTATTCTCCCTTTTGACTCTGTCCCTCCTTAAAAATGTTTACTTATAATTACTGCCTCCTTCTATTTGCCCTCCCTTCCTATCATCTGCCTTCCCTTTTCCCTTTTAAGCCCTTCCCCCTACATTCCTATAGGGTAAGATAGATTTTCAGACCAAATTGAGTGTGCATATTATTCCCTCTTTAAGCCAAATCCAATGAGAGTGAAGTTCACTCTTTCCCTCTCACCTTCCCCTTTTTCCTCTCCATTATAAAAGCTTTTTCTTACCTCCTTTATGTGAGAGATAATTTACTCCATTCTATCTCTTCCTTTCTCCTTCTCCCAATATATTCCTCTCTTACTCCTTAATTTTATTTTTTTAGATATCATCCCTTTATCTTCAAGTTACTCTTTGCCTTCTCACTATATGTACATAATCCCTCCAACTACCCTAACACTGAGAAAAGTCTCAAGAGTTACAAATATTATCTTTCCCTGTAATAATGTAAACAGTTCAACTTTAGTAAATTCCTTATGAGTTCTATTTCCTTTTTACCTTTTCATGTTTCTCTTGATTCTTGTTTCTGAAAGTCAGATTTTCTCTTCAGCTCTTGTCTTTTCATGAAGAATGCTTAAAAGTCCTCCATTTCATTGAATGACCATTTTTTCCCCTGAAGTATTATATTCAGTGTTGCTGGGTAGGTACTTCTTGATTTTAATCCTAGCTCCTTTAACCTCTAGATGATCATATTCTAAGCTCTTCAGTCCTTTAATATAAAGCTGCTAGATCTTTTGTTGTCCTGATTGTATTTTCCACAATACTCAAATTGTTTCTTTCTGGTTGATTGCAATATTTTCTCCTTTACCTGAGAACTCTGAAATTTGGCTCCAATATTCATAGGAGTTTCCCTTTTGGGATCTCTTTCAGGAGGTGGTCAGTGTATTCCTTCAATATCTGTTTTACCCTCTGGTTATAGAATATCAAGGCAGTTTTCCTAGATAGTTTCTTGAAAGATGACATGAGGGCAATGACAAGATGGTGGAGTGACAGCACAGACTCACCTTTGTTCTACCACAAAATCCTTTAGATACCTTCAGAAAGAGAATCTGAACAAATTTTAGAGTGGTAAAATCCACTAGGAGACAGAGCATGGCAGATTTGGATCCCAAGAGAGCCCAGAAGGACAATGGGAAGAATCTGTTACATGAGACTGGGGGAGCACAGGCTGCACCAGCACAGACACCACCATAGTGGAGCTGAGCAGGAACCACCAGGGTAGACTGAAGCAGAAATAGCAGTGCAGATTCTCAAACATATCAGCAAAGGCAGGAGTCCAGCAGAACTCAATGAAAGAGAAGTGTAGGACCCTCAGGAACAGTAGCAGCTGCACCTGAGACTATCAGCCCATAGAAATGTTTAAATAATCCTGTCTCAGAACAAGATACTGAACAAGCCATCAATGAAATCCCTAGGAAAATATCTCCTGGACCAGATGAATTTATAAGCGAATTCTATCAAATATTTAAAGAACAGTTATTTCCAACATTATGTAGACTATTTGGGCAAATTGAGGAAAAAGGAGTCCTACTTAATTCTTTTTATAATACAAATATAGTTCTGATTTTGTGTTTTGTTCTTTATTCTCAAAAACGACCATGACAGCAAGACGATGACATGACTTCTAGTTGACTTTGATTTGAGTGAGGGAGGGCTATGCAAGGTCACCAGCCTCATTTTCTTCTAATGAGTCATCTGGGTCCAGTAGCCTGATATTCATCAGGATGACTGGAGTTGACCCAGGGTGCCATGTGAGATCCTGGTCCATTCAAGTTTGGGTCTTGTAGCTATCTAACTTTGAGTTAGATAAACCCATTCAATGAATGGGCTTCTCTAAGTTATTCAAGGGATGGCCCCTTTAATAAAAAAAAAAATCAGACTTGAAGGTGAAGACCCTCAGGGTTCTTGGGTAAAAGAAAAACAATTACTACTTAGTTATTACATGCACTCTGTGGTAGGAGGGTGGGGATTTGTTGTTCAGTCTATGATCTCCAGAGTGAATTGGGTTTACTTGTCTTCATCCTAATCAATTAATTTAAAAAATGTTTGGCTTAAAAAGCAAGATAAAGCCTCATGGCTCAACACTACAAACCTTAAACAGGCTGGCACTGATGCATTAATCAATAACTTTTGATGACAGCCCTTCAATCAATTAGGAATCCACTTAACTGTACTTTCATCTAGCTCCTATCTCTTGATCTCACCCACAAACTTTTTTTGTTAAATTCAGATCTAGCATTTCACTGGGGTGGACATTCCTCAGAAAACTGCTTGCACTTATGCAGACCAGCAACTCATCTGCAACTTGTAAAGTCCATACAAATACTTTGAAAGTTTAAGTCTATAAAAACTGTTCTGATAGTCTTGTACCTGGCAAAAAGGGAAACAAGACAAGCTTTTTATTATTGACCACGAGATTAGAACTGGTAACTAAAAATGACTAACAAGGTAGTTAGCATGTGCCACATCTCAGATCACAAAAGCAAGGAAATGGCAGTGTCAAGACTAGAACTCAAGGCTGACTCCTCCAGTCCTGTGCTACTTCCCTGTTATGTATGTTAGTGATGGGGTGATGGGATCTGGACCTCTAAAATTGGAAAGATCATGTCTTTGAAAGTAACCCAGTACCTGAATTTTCCCATACATTTTAGTAGCACAGCTCCCTGGCACATCCACCCAAGGTTCCTGGCCTACTCCAGCCCATGTAGATTACTTAATTACCTTAATTGACATTCTTTTCTGGTTCTGATACCTAAACCAGGAAAAGGCAAAATGGAAAAAGAAAATTATAGACCAATTTCCCTAGTGAATATAGATGCAAAAATTTTTTAAAAGATATTAAAAAAAAGATTATAGCAATTTATCATGAGAATAATACATTATTCTAATACATTATTATACATTATCTTATACATTATTATTATGTCTAATACATTATTCTAATACATTTAATACATTATTCTAATTTATAGCAGGAATGCATGGCTGTTTCAATATTAGGAAAACTATCAGCATTATTGATCATATCAATACATGTAATGGGGATAAGCTAGATTCACTCTGAATAAGATAAAGGGCAAAACAAGGATATCCATTATCACCACTGTTATTCAAAATGGTACTAGAAATGTTAGTTTTAGCAAAAGGAAAAAGACATTGAAAGAATTAAAATAGACAAAGAAGAAGACTACGTTTTCACTCTTGGCAAATGATACGATGATATCCTTAGAGAATCCTACAGAAACAAGTAAAAAATTACTTGAAATAATAAACAACTTTGGCAAAGTTGTAAGTTACAAAATAAATGCACATAAACCATCTACTTTTTGTATATATTACTAAGAAAGCCCAACGGTGAGACAAAAAGAAAAATCTCACTTAAAGTCATTTTAGACACTATAAAATATCTGGGAGTCTACATGCCAAAAGAAACCCAGGGACTATATGAACACAATTACAAAATATTTCACACAAGTGAAGTCAGATCTAAGTAACTGGAAAAAATACCACTTGCTTGTGGGTAAGCCAAGGTACTATAACAAAAATAATTCTACTTAAATCAATTTGCTTCTTCAGTGCCATACCAATCAAACTACCCAAAATTATTTTCTACAGCTAGAAAAAATAATATCAAAATTCATGTAGAATAACAAAACATCCATAATATCGTGAATTAATGAAAAGAAATGCTAGGGAAGGTGGTATAGCTCTAAAAGATCTACAAGATCTCAAATTGTATAAATTGCATAAAGCAGCAATTATCAAAACTACTTGGCACTGGCTAAGAAATAGAGGGGTAGACCAGTGGAATAGGTTAGGTACTCAAGGTGTGTGTGTGTGTATGTTCGTCCTTCATTGCTGAAGAAGACCATGCCATCAGAGAAATAATGACATGACTTGCACTTGACTTTGTTCTTGAGTGAGGGAAGGCTGTGAAGGTCACCAGTCTCACTTCTTCTCCAGAACCATCTGAATCCAGTGACCAGATATTCATCAGCATGACTGAAGATTATCCAGGATAAGGCAATTGGGATTAAGTGACTTGCCCAGGGTCACCCAGCTAGTGAATGTCAAGTGTCTGAGGTGACATTTGAACTCAGGTTCCCCTGACTTCTGCACTGGTGCTCTATCCACTGCACCACCTAGCTGCCCAGACACAGTAGTCAATTTAGTCAATGTGAACAGACACAGTAGTCAATGCACATAGTGGTCTACTGTTTGATAAACCCGAAGATCACAACTTCTGGGATAAGAACTGATACTGATAAAAATTGACGAAAAAAAAAAACCGCTAAAAAAACTGGTTAATATTGTGATGGAAAAGTCCAAAAGGGCATATGATCTAGATTTAAAGGCTGATACTATGTACAAATTAGGGGAGCAAGGGATAGTGTATTTGTCAGATATATGGAGAATGAAAAAATTTATGATCAAATAAGAGATAGAGAACTATCTATCAATGATATCTATACAGATAAGATATCTATGAAAATAGATAATTTGATTACATTGCCTTGAAAAGTTGTTGCACAAACAAACCCAATACAACCAAGATTAGGAGGGAAGAAGAAAACTGGGAAAGAATTTTTACAACTAGTGTCTGTAATAAAGGTCTCATTTCTAAAATCTATAGAGAACTGAGTCAAATGTCCAAGAATACAAGTCATTCCCCAATTGATAAATGGTCAAAAATATAAACAAGCATTTTTCAGAAGAAGAAATTAAAACTATTTATAGTCATATGAAAAATGTTCTAAATCACTATTGATTAAACAGATACAAACCAAAACAACTCTGAGGTAGCACATCTCACTTATCAGATTGGCTACCATAACACAAAAGGAAGATGATAAGTGTTGCAGAAGATGTGGGAGAGTTGGAACACTAATTCATTTCTGATGGAGCTGTGAGCTGATCCATTCTGGAGAGCAGTTTGGAACTATGCTCAAAAGGCTACAAAATTGTGCATACCCTTTGACCCAGCAATATAGATTCTTGTACTGTATCCCAAAAAGATCATGAAAAAGGGAAAAGGTTCCACACGTACAAAAATATTTATAGCGGCTCTCTTTGTGGTAGCCAATAACTGGAAACTGAGGGAATGCCCATAAATTGGGGAATGTATATGAATGTAATGGATTGGTCTTTTGTAATTAGAAATTACAAAAAGGAGAACTTCAGCAAAACCTGAAAATACTTATATAAAGTGATGCTGAGTAAGTTGTGCAGAACCAGTAGAACATTGTATGCAGTAATAGACACAGAGTACAAAGAATATTTCTGATAGATTTAGCTCTTCACAACAATGCAAGAAATAAAGGACTAAAATATTCCCAAAGGACTCAACACAAAATGCCATCCTCATCCAGAGAAAGAACTATGAAATTAGAACTCAGAATGAAGCAGAGCATTTTCTCTTGTTTTATGTTTTGTTTTATTTTTATTTTTCTCATGATTTCTCCCATTTGTTTTAATTTTTCTATGCAACAGGACTAAAGTAAAAATGTGTTTAATAAGAATATATGTGTAGAACTCATATAAGATTGCATGCTGTCTCAGGGAGGTGTGAGAGAGGGGGAGAAAATTCAAGACTTATGGAAGATTGTTGAAAACTAAAAACAAATAAATTAATTTTAAAAAATAAAAAAGAAACATGATACATGGGGTCTTTTTTTAATTGTGGCTTTCAGGTAGTTCAATAACTTTTAAATTGTCTCTCCTGAATCTGTTTTCCAGGTCAGTTTTATTTTTCAGGAGGCATTTCATATTGTCTGCTATCTTTTTCATTCCTTTGGTCTTGTTTTATAATTTCTTGGTTTTTTATAAAATTATTAGCTTCCATCTGCTCCATTCTGAAGTTTAAGGAATTATTTTCTTCAGTGAACTTTTGGACTGCCTTTTTCATCTGGCCTATTCTGCTTTTTAAAGGCTTCTTCTCATTGATTTTTTGGATCTCTTTTGCCATTTGGGTTTGGTAATTTTTTGAAGTGCTATATTCTTCAATATTTTGGGGGATTTCCTTTAGCCAGCAGTTGACTCATTTTTCATGATTTTCTTCTATACTTGTAATTCCTCTTCCCAGTTCTTCCTCTGCTTCTCTTATTTTATTTTCAAAATCCTTTCTGAGCTTCTCCATGGCCTGAGAACAATATATGTTTTTCTTGGAGGCTTTGGATTTAGGAGCTTTCACTTTGATGTCTTCTTCTGATTGTATATTTTGTTCTTCCTTTTCACCAAAGTAAGATTCTATAATCTGATTGTTTTTTTCTGTTTTTTGCTCATTTCTGCTAGCCATTTACTTTATTTTTGAGCTCTTTGTCAAAATAGTTCTCTGCATCTAGTGGGGGCTGACAGTGTACTGTCAGCCACTATATCCCTCTGTAATCTATAGGCCTAGAGCTCCTGAAACAGCAGCTGCCTCTGCCCCTGCTGCTTTTGTGGCTGAAACAGGGGCTCCTTTGTCCCTTCTGCCACCTTGGGGCTAGGGCCTGATCAGTCTACTTTCTCACACAGGTCCAACAGATATTTTCAACTGACCTGTGAATTTGTCCTCAGTGTTTTGAGATCATGAAGTCTGGAAAGCACCATAGCTGCCAGTGATTCAGTCCCCCTCTAGGCCTGATCAGGTTCCATCTGTGCCAGCGTGGCTCACTCTGGACTGTGATCTGCTCCCAGCACAGCTTCCTGTTGACCTTCCAGGCTGTTTTGGACTGTTTTGCTTCACTCCATCATTTTTTGGATTCTACAGGTCCAGAATTTGGCTGGAGTCATCTTTTACAAATATTTGACTGGGTTTGGGGGGAAAGCTGTAGCAAGTCCCTCATTTTACTCCACCATCTTGGCTTTCCCCCTTGTTGCCTGTTTTTCCCAAACCTCTTAACTCAGTTGGATTTCTTCATGCCCATTTCAAAATGTCAGGTCACAGGCTCATATACTTTTGGAGTTGGAAGAAATCCTGGAGATCATCTTGCCTGTTCCCTTTATTTGACAGATTGGAAACAAGAACAGAATTTGCAGCTACACAACTAATAAGAGCCAGCACCAATACTTGTACCTATGTCCTCTGACTCTGATTCCATCGTGCTTTCCATGATACTTCCAAAATGTTAACTCATTCAGTTATACTGTCACTATTCATAGCCTACTTTTGATGTTGCTACCCAGGAGGTGGGATGTTTCCAATGGCAGCTTAGTTTATTGGAAAGAGGAATGGACTTGAATTTGGAGCCAGAAGATGAGAACTTGAATCCTGCTTCTACTCCCTGTATATCTTTGGGTCTATGTTACCAGAGGCATGACAGGAAGAATGGGATACTGGATAAAAGGTTGGACTTGAAGTATAAAAAAACTTAGTTCAAATTCTGCCTTTGATATGTAATTAATATGACACTATGAACAAATTGTTTAAACTGTCTCAGCCTCTCATCTGTAAAATGGGAACAATAATGCTTATAACACCTTTTTCAGATTGTTGTTTCGTGGCATATATAAGCGTGTGTGTGTGTATGTGGGTGGGTGTGGGTGTACATATGTATATACACATACATACATATATATATGTATATATATATATATATATATAAATAAACTTTTCTCACTTCAAAGTATTAAAGGAATATCAGATATTGTTTCCTAATCTTTTTTATGCTAGTTGATCTCTTAAATCCTTCTACTGTAAAAATATTATTCTATCATGCTGAGAACTGCTATTCTTCTATGTCATGAACTAGATTCTTATTTCTCTGATCTGTCAAATTCAAGGTCACTCTACCTCTTGAACTTTTCAGAGCCCATAGCTTCAACTGACGGACATATATTCATTGAGTCCTAGAGTCAATAGCTCACTTGAGTGGCTAGTGCCCATATCAACATTTTCAGGTCTCCTTGGCTTCTCAGAATCATACATTAGCTGAACGCATTAGCCCATTTAGAAATCAATTACACTTTTATTGCTCCCTGTTGCAAAGAGGCTGAGATTACTCCCCAAACCACATGATCTTTGAAGGGAGAGTTTGAGAGTGATTTTATTTGTTTTGTTGTTTGTTTATTTTATCTTACTATTGCATGAGCCAAGAATACCTTATAGCTGAGTAGTATTCAAGGGGGCATGAGCTGAACCTGGACATTCTAGGATCATGGGTTTATGACTAAAAGACAGTGACCTTCAAAATTTATTTTTTCATTTCCTCCACCTGAGATGTGTCATCAAAGATCTTGAACTTAATTTGAAGTAGGAAACTCCATGAAAAGCACACATTCATAGATGTTAAGTCACAAGACACTTACTGACTACGTATAATCTATATACCAAGCCACTTGCAACTTTTGAAGTGGTTAACCAACCAATCAAGGAGGCAGTGTGGTATATTGGGAAAACACTGGATGGAGTCAGATAATTTGGGTTCAAATATTAGCTTTGGTGTGACCTTGGGGAAGTCATTTAAGTCCTTTCTGAATATCAAGTTTCTTCAGCTATAAAGTAGAGGGTTGGGCTAAAAGTCCTCTAAGGTGTGGAACAAAAATTATGTGGTAATAAATAATGTCTAATAAGATTGGGATGGTAGGATGAGTCTATATTGTGAAGTATGAATGCCAAACAGAAATTTGCCTTTGATCCTGAAGGCAAAAGCAAATCATTAGCATTTATGCCAGAAGAGAGAGAAACGGTCAGGCCTAAGTCCTAGGAAGTTCACTTTGTCAAGTGAAATTAACATTTGTTAAGTTCCTACTCAGGGCAGGCAAAGAAACAAACAAAAAACAGTCCCTACTTTCAAGGTGTTCTAAATCTAAGGGGAGACACAACATACACAACTATACGCAAACAAGACATTTGCAGGATAAATGGAGGTAATTTCTAAAGGAAGAATAAGATTAAAGACTTTAATCAAGTCCATTAGGAAACCAAGGAAGCTAGAAGACAAACAGCCACTTTGGTGGCTTTTTGAAGGATAAATTTCTGTGGGGTGAAATTTGAGGAAGACTGACCAATTAGAAACTTAATTTAATAACTCTCCTGGATGTTTTCTTTTCATTGTGACACTAATCTTTTGTAATTCTCCTACAATCTGATTGGGGCAGCTAGGTGATGCAGTGGATAGAGCACCAGTGTGGGAATCAGGAGAACCCAAGTTCAAATCTCATCTTGGACATATGATACTCACTAGCTGTGTGATCTTGGACAAGTCATTTAACCCCAATTACCTCAATCTGGGTCATCCTGGCAAATATCTGGTCACTGGATTCAGATGATTCTGGAGAAGAAGTGAGGCTGGTGACCTGCACAGCCCTCCCTCACTCAAAACAAAGTGCAAGCCATGTCATTGTTTCTCTGATGGCATGGTTTTCTTTGGCAACGAAAGATGAATGCAATCTCATTACTCCCCTCCTTCTCCTTTACTCCAACATCATTCCTCTCCTACCTGCTTTGTGTGAAGTTTCCCCCAGTATGCTGTGTCCACTTTGCTTTTAATACATTCCCAGTTATCATAGTTTCAAGTAACATCTCCACATATATCATATAGTTGAAATTTATGTATCCCATATGAACCTCTTTTCTAACCTCTAGTCATAGATCATAAGCTCTCTACTACATATTCCATATACATCTCAAACTCAACATGAACTCAACAGGATGTCCTGTATTTTCCCAAATCTGCCTTATATCCAAACTTTTCTATCCCTGTTAAGTCTTTGAGTTTCTTCATGTCATCTTAATTATCTTTGAGTCTCTCCTTTTTCTCAGAAACAACTCATACTCATTTAGTTGCTGGGCTCTATCTGCCTTGCCCCTTCCACTCACACAGCCACTGATCTAGTTAAGGGTCTCATTATCACTCCATTATCCTCTTGTTTTAGTTAGCCTATTATTTGGTGTAACAAATTCCAATCTCTCCCATTTCCAACCCATCCTCTACATGAGAGGTGTCACATAGCTGCTGCACACTGTCTGCAACATTCTGGAGTGAAGCCAAAAGCAGATTAAAAAAGGTAATTGGAAAATGTTTAACTAATTAAATAAAAAAGTAAAAGAACATGGATAATGTTAATATACCTTTTTCTAAGTTCATATGCTATCAGCTAATTCTTATGTATGGTGTAATGATTTATTTTCTGTTTTGAGTTTGAAAAAACTGCTCTATGCAACTAAATAATCTTCCTAAGGTATAGATTTTATCATGTCACTTTCATAATAATAACAATAACAACAATAATTAAATTGGAGCAACTCCCTCATGACCTACAGGATGAAATACTGACTACTTTGCATAGCCCTTAATACTCTTTACTCTTTGGTTGCCCCCTAACTTTCCAGTACATTCATAGCACTTCCATTCATAACGTGTTTTGCAGGTTGGAATTGACTACTTGTCAATTCCAAACTCTACAGTCCTCCTTTCCTATCTTCCTTCAAGGTGCTATATCTTTTGTGAAGCTTTCCCTGAGCCCCCAGTTGTTACCTTCTCTCTCCTCCAGTTTCCTTTTATCTATCACCAAGCCCCTTCTATATGCTGTGTACTTTGCTAGGTGATAGGGAAATGAAGAAAAGGAGTGAAACAATCCCTGCTCTCTTGATGGATTTGGACTTGGCTTCCATGTCAGAAAAGCATGGGTTCAAGTGCTCCTTTTATCACCTACTCACTGTATGTATAAGCAAATCAATTAATCATTCAGTCCTCCAGATTACTCTTTAAAAGCAGGTTGGTAGTGAGAGGTTTCTAATTGGAAGTACACCAATATCAGTGAAGTCACAGATAAGGTCTAGAAAAAAATAATTCACAGGAACACATATTTAAAGCAGCGTCCAGTGATTTTACGGATGAGGGAACTGAAGTCATAAAGGCAAGATCAAGTTCATTTGGATAGCAAGCATCAAAGGTAGGATATGAACATGGTCAGACAGTTTTTCTGGCTCTGAAGTTACTCTTTCCATTAGATTTGTATACCTTAGTAATATGTAAGTTTATTGAGGGCAGGGATTATTTAATTTTTGTCTTTCCCCCTATAAAATAGCTAATTTTCTTGCTTGTAATTAGGGCTAAGAATATTTCTTAAAATCTACTTAAAATATTTCATTCTCCCGACCACTTAATAGCATTCTATTTTTTGCAATTACATGGAAATACAGTTTTCAACATTCTATTTTATAAAATTTTGAATTCCAAAATTTTTCCCTCCCTCCCCAAGATGACAAGAATTTGATATAAGGTATACATTTACAATCATATTAAACAACTTTGCACTTTAGCTATATTGTGAAAGAAGAATCAGAATAAAAGGGAAAACCACAAGAGAGAAAAGAAAAAAAAAAACAAAAACAAAAAAATCGACAAAATAGAAAATAATATGCCTCAATATGCATTCCAACTCCATAGTTCTTTCTCTAGATGTGGATAGCATTTTCCATCATGAGTCTTTTGGGATTGTTTTAGATCATTGTATTGGTGAAAAGAGCTAAGTCTATCAAAGTTAACCATGCAGTCTTGCTGTTGTTATGTACATGGTTCTCCTGGTTCTTCTCACTTCACTCAGCATCAATTCATGTAAGTCTTTCCAGGTTTTTCTGAAATTCACCTGGCTATCTTTCTTATAATATGATAGGATTCCGTTACATTCATACACCAGAACTTATTCAACCATTCCCCAATTGGTGAATGTCCCTTCAATTTTCAATTCTTTGCTACTACAAAAAGAACTGCTATAAATAATTTTGTACGTGTGTCCTTTTACCTCTTTAATAATCTCTTTGGGATACAGACCTAGTAGTGGTATTGCTGGATGAAAAGTCATGGACTGTTTTATAGTCATTGGGGCATAGTTCCAGATTGCTCTCCAGAATGCTTGGATCAGTTGGCCACTCTAGCAACCATGTATCAGTGTCACAATTTTCCCACATCTTCCCCATCATAATCACTTTTCTTTTTTGCCATATTAGCCAATCAGATAGGTGTGAGGTTTTACCTCAGAGTTGTTTTAATTTGCGTGTATCTAATCAATAGTGATTTAAACCATTTTTCATATGTCTATAGGTACCTTTAAGATATCTGAACACTAAATATATCCTTTGACCATTTATCAGTTGAGGAATGACATATTCTTACATGTTTACTCAGTTCTCTATATATTTTAGAAATGAAGCCTTTGTCAAAAACATTGACTGTTAAAAACGTTTCCCAGTGTTCTGCTTTCTTTCTATTATTGGTTGCATTGACGTTGTTTGTGGGGGAAAAAGTTTTCAATTTAATATAATTAAAATTATCTCTTTTGCATTGTTCTCTGTCTCTTGTTTGGTTAGAAATTCTTTCCTTCTACCAAAATCTGACAGGTAAACTATTTTTGCTCTCCTAATTTGTTTATGGTATCACCTTTTATGTCTAAATCCTTAAGAAATATTTCTCTTCCCCTGACTTCCTAGCAGCTACAAGTGTTCAGCCTAGTCTTCTTTAATGCAACTAAAATTCTTTTATTATAGACAGCAATGATTTATGAGAGTTCAGGCTGCACCAATATAGACAATTATGGCTAACTAGAGTAGATACTGAGTTATCTAACTCAGGAGACAAGTCTTGCTGAATTCCTGTGATCTGACTTTATCATTGAAGAATCCCAAGTCCTGATTTTTCACCTACCCTCTCTTCTTTTTTTAAAATAACTACTCTCAGTCCAATCTGAGCTTCAAAATAAGGTTTCCTGAATTCAGAAGACATGCAACTACTCTTCATTCTCATTTTTTGAAAACAATCACATCATTCACTCAGGAGGTATTTTTTTATTGCTGACACCTATCTAAATACAAGGATTGTCCAGGTGTCTAAGGGTAAACTGTGTCTGTTCAGTCTCCCCCCAAGATTTCTTCTAAACTTGATGACAATGACCCCTTTATATAGCAATAATTGCATTCCCTTGTTTTAGAGGTTACAAAGTACTTTAACATTTGAAGGTTTCACAAAACTGTTTTCCTCCCAACTGTCTTGTAAGAGAAAAAACTGAGGCTTAGACTTTTCCCCTCCATCAAGTGACAGATGTGAGAAATTGAACCCAGGTCTTCTAATCACTGACCATGTGGTGTCTCTGTTATAATACACATCCTTTCTGTAAAGCAAGTCATATTTATATGTCTATTACTGTTTTCAAAGACATCTACGTATGGTTTAACAATTTATAATTTAGACTATTAGCATGATTATACTAAAAAATAATAAAATAAAACCCTACACCATTTATATGTGCAGCCAGAATCCTTTAGTTTGCTCATTCCTAATGCACACACAAGCACACACACATGTGCACATATACATTTGTATATGCCTATATATCAGATACATTGTTGAAATTTACATTCACATTCACAAGAAAAACTTTAAAAAACAGTAATAGTTATAATAGAATATTATTTATAAGCTTACCTCTGAGTGCCATTCTTTCTATCCATGCAAATCTTTCCCCTTCTCTACAGGCCAGAACAAGACTTACCTCCTCTCTAAAACCTCCCCTAAATACAGTAGTGCACACTATACAGATGATAAATTCTTTATTGTATATGTTGAGTTTGAGACAACTTTCTGAGTATTCAGTTCAACGTACCAGTGGTCTGTTCATAATGTAGCATTGATACTTTGGAAAGAGAGTAGGACTTAATATATAGATACAGGATACACAGATAAAGAGTTAATGTGTATTGATACAGTAATTGAACCCATGGGAGCTGATTAGGTTGCCAAATGAGAGTATGTTGAAAGAAAAGAGAAAAAGACCCATGATAGAACCTTGGGGTACATAGACAATTACTAAATGTGTGAATGATGAACCAGCAAAGAAGGCTCATCTTCAAGCAGGTAATAGGAGCAACACAAAAGATGTTGCAGTGAAAACCCAAAGAGGAGAATCTATGAGGATAGAGTGGTCAAAAATATTAAATGCTAGAGTGCGATAAAAGCAAATGAGGATTGAGAAGATATTGTAAATTATGGTAATAAAATGATTATTGATAATTTTGATGAAAGAAATTTCAGTTGAGTGAGGGGGTTGGAAGCAAAGTTAAAGAAGTTTTCAAAGATAAATACAGATAATACCAAGTACAGATAATTTTTGGAGCAGTTTGACTGACAAAGGAGAGAGATTTATAGGACAAAGCTTACAGGGATATTGGAACCTAACAAGTATCTTGTGAGGAGAAGGGGGTGTTTGTAGGCAAAAGGAATCAATGGATTGGGAGAAGTTTCAGATTGGTGAGAATAGAAATGATAGTGAGGGTAATATTTTGGAGAAGGGAGGGAATGACTTCAAGGGCATATGTAGAGAGGGGCTATTCTTGGTGAAGAAAAAGATTAATTACATATCAGAGACTCAGATAAGGGAGGAAATAGTGGAGGTTGATTTTAAAGAGGTGTGAGTTAAAGAAGAAGGGGAAAACAGAGCACACAGTAAATGTTCTATATTTGTTTTCAGTAAAGTACAAGTTAATGTGACCCAAACTCAAATGGACCTTCACTAAAATAGAACAATTATTTCTCCCAAATTGATTTTCTATCTCTCTCCACAACACCTGCTCCAGCCTTTTCTTCCTTTCCCACAACTCCCCAAGCTTAGATCCTCACCTCAAACTTTACTAAAAAATCAAGGAGAAAAAAAACAAAACAAAACCAATAAAAGCATGGTTGTGTAATTTCCACCAGCTCTGTTAAGCAACATGGGAGGAGGAACAGAATGCGTTGATAATGGAAATAATCCAGAGCTGGGGAGTGGCAATATATGAGACATGATAGGACAAGGGAGTAACGGACACATGATAACAGGGTAGTGTAGAGCTGAAATGTTTCACTAAGAGATAAGACTAGGAAAAAGGAGTTTTGTTGTCACCTTAAGGGGAAGGGTTATGAATGATCTGGTTAAATATACAGAGTGGTAATATTGCAGGATAAAATGAAAATAAAGATGTGTCAGGATTAAGGAGAAATGAAATGTCAAGATACTTGACAGAATGCTTTGGCAAGCAGAAGAGGATAACCATACCTGTGTGCGTGTTCGTCCTTCGTTGCTGAAGAAGATCATGCCATCAGAGAAATAATGACATGACTTGCACTTAACTTTGTTTCGAGTGAGGGAGGGCTGTGCAGGTCACCAGTCTCACCGCCTCCAGAGCCATCTGAATTCAGTGACCAGATATTCATCAGGATGACTGGAGATGACCCAGGATGAGGCAATTGGGGGTTAATGACTTTCTCAAGGTCACATAGCTAGTGAATGTCAAGTGTCTGAGGTGAGATTTGAATTCAGGTCCTCCTGACTCCTGTACTAGTGCTCTATCCACTGCACCACCCAGCTGTTCCATCTTTCCTATGTATGACTGAGATAAAACAGAAGAGTGGGTCAAAAGAGATGTGATTACATTGAAAATTTGAGAGGTTAGGGCATTTGAGGGACAAGTAATGATGATGGAGAAGTCCCTTAGAATATGGGTGGGACTTGGGGTACAGTAGGAGACTATGAACCAAGTATGGAATTCATTGAGAAAGGAGAGAGAATGTTCTGTGTCTAGGTAGATATTATTCACCAAGATATGGATGGGATAGTAAATTTGAATATATTAGCCCTGAAGGGAGGTGAAGTTGCTACATGGTATTTTTAGGAGAATCTGGAAATGGCACTAGGGAGCAATGAGCATTCTTTTTTATAACATTTTATTATATTAATTTTATCATTCTCTTCTCTTTAAATTTTGTGCTCCAAATTATCTCTGTCTCTCACCTTGCCATGCATACTGAAAAGAGAAGCAATATGATATCAATTATACATGTGAATTCATGCAAGGCATATTTCTATATTATCCATATTGCAAAAAATCCTCAAGAAAAATGAAGTAAGAAAATTATACTCCAATTTGTACTCAGAGTTTATCAGTTTCTCTTTTATCATCATGAGTCCTTTGGAATTGTTTGGAATTGTTATTTCATTCATTAGAGTAGTTGAGTGTTTCACTATTAATCATCATTGCAACATTATTGCTACTGTGAATGATGACGTCTTGGTACTTCTCAACTCACTCTGCATTAGTTCATATAATTCTTGCCATGTCTTCTTGTAACCTTCGCCCTCATCATATAGCACAATAGAATTCCATCACAATCATATGCCACGATTGTTTAGTCATTCCTCAATCAATGAGCATTGATTTCCAAGTCCATATCGTAAGGAATGAGAGAATAAAAGATGAATCTATCTACTAACCATTGGGAAATAAGTGCAAGTCAATCATCAGTAAGTGGTTGAGTTCCATTGTGGAATGCAGGTAATCTCATTTATCAGTTCACTTGGAGACCTCAACCATTATTTCATTTTCTAGCAACCTGGTAGTGTAGCAGTTGTGTGGATGGGTGTTAAGGCATGATAGACATTGTGTTTGTAGTGACCAGTGCCCCTGCCCCCATCCTTGATAATAATACTTTTATACTGAGGTTTTGACACATACCTAGATCACCTAAGACTGAGGCACTCATGCAGGAAACACCAAAGACGTGCTTTTCTAAGACATCTGGAATAGTCCTATCAGGTGATGGAAGTGGTCTTTCCCCAATGTCTGGGTAGTCACAACTAGGTGTGTCTTTAAAACTAACAGATGGGGGTATTTGATCTCATTCTTTCAACTGTCATCTAGGATTTAAGGTTTAGATTCAGCAGCAGAATGGCATGATGCACTAAGTGGGGTGAGGAAAAGCCACCTTGACTATTCACTTTGGTCCTTCTGGTCCTGGGAAATGGCTTGGGGTTTTGATCTTTTTGCATTTTTCCTCTTCAATTCTTGGTGTAGGGAGTGAAGTCTTATTCCCAAGATTTAGGACCATGGCAATCTTTCAGCCAGGATACCAGGCCAGATGTTGCCAATACAGCATGGAATCCCAGAGAATTCAGATTCTTGGAATGAACTTTTAACTTGGTGGGATGGTGCTGTATAGGAAGTGAACTAAGCTATAAAACATGCATCCAAATGGCACATACATGTACCATGTGTATATACACATGCTATACATATGTATAAATGTTTGTTCATACACATTTACTTAGATACTATACATACATATATATTGTCTGTGTGTATATATTTATATGTATACACACACATACATATATTCTGAAGTGAAAGACATTTGTTGAAATGTAGAATTATAGAACACTCAGTGGACATTTAATCAAAAGAGTTGGATTCAGACTATACTGTGTACTTGTTTGCAAACTTCAACCAAGGGCTGATAAAGCAGCTTAAAAATCTAAATATGACACTTGTGGTAAATCTTGTATAGTCAGAAAGAAGTTAGGGTACTAAAATTGTTTTGAAAAGTTTTGGATGGGTCATCAGCTTGAGAGGCTATATCTAACATGAAATCAAGACCAGACAAGTATCAATTAAACTTTTCTTGTTGTTTAGCCATTTCAGTCATGTCTGACTCTTCATGATACCATTTAGAATTTTCTTGGCAAAGAGACTGGAGAGGTTCACCATTTCAATTTCTTGCTCATTTTACAGCTGAAGAACTGAGGCAAACAGGGTTAAGTGACTTTCCCAGGGTAGCATAGCAAATAAGTGTCTGAGTATTCCATACTTCATGCCTGGCACTCTATCCCACTGGGTCAGCTAGTTGTTCCCTATTTAAATTGTAGTGGTTTCTTATTGTCCAAATCATAAAAACTGTACTACTGATCATGGCATTCATTCCCTCCCAAGTTTGTCATCAGTCAATTTTCCCAGCATTAGAGCAATCATCTTGTTGTTAGGAATATCTGGGCTCAGTTCTTGACTCACATAATTACTAGCTTTGTGACAATGACCAAATCATTCAGTCTTTGCACCTTTTTCAACATCTGTAGAAAAGGCATAAATAATAATGGTTACTTCTAAGGTTTGCTGCAAGGATGAAATCAACAAAGCAGACAAAGTGCTTTTTAAACTTCGAAGTACTATATAAATGTTAGCTGTTATTGCTGTTGGTTTAAGTGCCGTATGCTCCAGGAAAAGCAAAGCAAAGCACAAAAATACGATTGGAAGCTGATGCCTAAGAATCCACAAAAAAGTTGTGTTTAGGTGCTTTGTTTAATAATCATCAAATACCAACTATATTTGAAAGACTGACTGAAACACCACCTCCTCCCTGAAATCTTCCCAAATTCCTTTTAGTGGGAGGGTGAAAGAAAAGGTAGAATCTTTTCCTCACCAATTTCTCTTAATGCTTTCTAATTAACTTATGATCATCATCACTTTCTGCATTATGTTTTAATAATGTAATTTTTATATATTATAACTATACTTGAGTACATGATTACATTTTAAGCAGGAACAATGTTATTTATCTCTCTATCCCACAAAGTACCTAAAAATTTGCTTTAAACACTAAGTGTTCTATAAAGATCTGTTAATCACCTGAATTACACCATGGTTCAGTTTAATTCCACACTGCAATTCACATTGTGCTATGTTGAAGGTGGCACTAGAGAATACTTAGTGAAGGCTGGTTGGATACTCATGATCAGCACCTTAATGATTAGAAAGAGTTAACATGACTTCCCAAAAGTATCAAACTTGTTTTCAAGGAGAAAGTGGTACACTAGGGAGATGTGACTCAAAAAATGGGGAAGCAAGGAATCTTTTGTAACTCTTAATTACCTTAATTTTGAATTTAATGTTTTTTTCCTGTTGTCCTCATTCCCATTTAAGTCTCTAAGAAACAGAAATATATCATAATTAACCGTCTTATTCATGCATTTCATGTGTTTTCTTTGTGTGAACAGAGCTCTAGAGTTGCTAATTGGATGAGTACAGTCCTTCCAAATGGTGGGGTTGGAATTGCTGTTCTATTTCAGATGGTATTATTATTCTTAATAACAATATTAGCCATAATCACCATATTATTCAATACTAGCCAGTATCTCTCTTTAGTTACATCAAACACAACAACTTTCACTATTTCCATTCCATGTAAAAACATTTATATTTTTATTGCCAACCATATTAGTCCATGCATTTGAAATTCCGTTTTTCTAGGACTGGTGCCTGCATGCCATTATCATTGCTGTCCTTGTTCCTAACAGATTCTTTCCAGTTGGAACCACATGAGACTCAAAGCTTCCTGAAATCTTTGTGAAAGACTTAATTGCAAAAAAGAGTTCTGGTGCTTTGTTCAGCTAATCATCAAATCCTAACTATATTTGAAAGCCTAACTCAAATACCATGTATAGCACTTTATATAAGGGATATACATGAAATAGATAGAGAGATAACAGTCATTAAATGCTAGCTAAGCACTGTGTCATGTACTAAGGAACCAAACATAAACAAAAAGAAAATTTCCATGATCAAGGAGTTTACATTCTAATCGAAAAGTCCACATAAAAGTAGCTAGAATAAGACTAGAGACTGGCAGGGGTAGATATGGTCAAGAAGTAGCAATGAGGTCTGGTTCCATGAATGCCAAGTATTCAGCATGCCACAAAAATCAAGCGTGAACTTAGAAATCCAATTTTGGTCTTCAAAGAAAGTAAGTATACTCTGGTTTTCATTTCCACTTTGCTTATAATTTTCATGAGAGACAGTGTGGCATAGTAGAAGAATTCAAACTAGAGTTGGGAGTCAAAGGACTTGATGTCAAGTCCCAACTCTTTGATTTTATAATCATAAAGTCTTGGAAATTCCACTTAAATATTCAGATCTTTGCTTCCCCATTTATAAAATTGATGTAGCATTTGCCACTTATTACATGTGATACTGGACATATGACTTCAACTTTCTGAGTTCAAGTCATCTTCAGAGTGGGACTCTTGCTGAGACTATATTGTATATTTATAGTTATGCCAAATAAGATAATTATAAGCTTTAATTTAAACCAAAAATTGCTCAATATGAACTTAAAATTTTATCATCAACAAGAACTATAAGTATAGGAAACTCCATGTTCTAATGCAGATCAATAACTTATCTGTTCTGTATAGCTTATAGCAAGTTGCTCTAAGGCACAGAGAGATTACATAACTTGCCTTGACATGATAACTAGATTCTGTGAAAGGAAAGATTGCAATGTGAATCTTCCTGACTCCAAGCTATCCCTTTAATCACTATTGTTGCTTCTCAAAAAACTATATAAATATTAGTAATTTTTATTACTAATTATTTGGAAGGGGGATGGGAGAATATGATTTTGAGTCAGATGTACCTGAAATTTTATTCAAATGTATTCTGTCATATTCCATGGTAGAATAGACCTAAGAAAAAATCTTTGTGTAATCTTAAACCAGTAGATCCTACCTAACCTTATTATGACCCTTTGAAGTCTACACTGCCAAAAATCTTAGTTTAGTATTAACTAATGTCCTTATCTATCAACAACTCTGAGATACCATTGTATCTTCATCCCTAAATTTTTGCTTCAGAGCACAAAGCAATAAACTCACAAAGCTAAGCAAACCAGAGGGAGAGTGAACAATTAACTAGAGGGATTGTGCATTTCCTGAAGGACAGAGATGGAGGACAGTCTTCTTCCTTTGAATCAGTTGTGAGTAATCTCAAGGTTGTGATACAGAACCAGATAAAACAACACAGGAAACAAAATAGAAAATTTTTTGTGCTTTTTTCTCCATTAGAAGACATATAATTAAGGTAAAATATAAATTGAGTTTTTATTGAAAAATCTGTTTAACTGGTTCTTAGAGATTTTTTTAATACAAAAGTGGATTGGAATTTTGTGTAGTAAGGGAGTTTCATGTTTTCTTTGATCAAGACTGAGTGATTTTTACCAAAGAGAGGTATAATAAAGCAAAATAAATTCATTTGAATTGTTTCATGACAATTTGACTTATTTAAATTTTTTTCTAATTGAATTTTAGTAGTTTTGTATTATTTTCCCTCTGGAAATTAGAATGGTTGCATCAGTCTTTCACAAGCATCTTTCAATGAATTGTAAAGTAGCTCATTTTCAGAATGCCCATAGGAGTACGAACAAAAATAATAATAGCTAATATCTATACAGCACTTGCTTTGTGTCAGGAACTATGTGGGAGTATCTTATAATTCTTATCTCCTTTGAGTTCCACAATAACCTTGGAAGGTAGGTACTTCTAGTATTCCATTTTGCCAATGAAAAAAACGACAGAGTTTAAGTGATTTGTCCAGAAGTCTCATGGCTAATAAATCTCAGATTGGATTTGAACTCAGGCCTTCCTAACTCCAAGCCAGATCTCTATTTTCTCTGCCACCTACATGCCCTAACTGCTAGCTACTTATTTGTAGTAATAAATCAATGATCAGAATGTATACCAATAGATTAATTTCTTTCCATAAATTTTATTGGGGCATAACATGATAATTATCCAATCAGGTTATTTCTCAGGTAGATGATACACACACACACACACACACACACACACACATGCATATGTGCCCAAATCTGTGTGTGTGTCTAGTCTTCCTCCTACAGCCCAATGTAGAAAGTTAAGTTAAAATATATGTTTATTTAAAAAAAAAAAACATTTCTGACAGGGATGAGAGCATTAAGCTCTCTATTCGGAAAAACAAACAAACAGTCCAAACTATGTGTTTTTCCCTAGAAGATACACTAAGTTAGAAAAATTAGATTTGACTAGACTGTCCTTATGTTTTGGTGAAAGGGATAGCCAGCAATCACAAGTGATAAAAAGAAAGATTCATCTGCCACAAAACATGTTCCCCACTAGCTTGTAAGTGTGCCTAAAATTTCAGTATACTCCATTTACTTTTCATTTAAGATCTGTCTTCACTATCATGTCTTTTTAATTCCAAACATATTTGCTATTTTGATACGGTTAACTGGCATTTAGTAGGTACTTAATAATTGTTGATTGATTGATAACTTGAAGAATCCATGACCCATCTATACTTTCTCATTTTACATGATTTTTGTTGATAAACTTGAAGAAAATTTTCTTAAATTAATCTATTGAAGACTGATCATGTTACCCTGGGCTACCCATTTAACCATTCAGGCAAACTTCTTCTAAGCCTTTCAGTCTCTGTGAACATCAAAGCAAAAATGTGGTAGTCTATCTGAAACCCTATACATGTAACAGATCCACCTCCTTTTATGGACCATAATCAATTATGATCATGTCTTTTATGACATTTCTAGCAATAGTTATTTCTGTCAATATGTCACAACTAAATTAGACTAGCTATGTCTATATCTGTAGCTAAATAATTCACTAAGAATAGTCAAACATATAAAACAAATCTTACCCGAACACCTTACCATTTAACAATGGAGAACTAAATAAAAAGCTATACCAAAAACAAGATGCTATTGTTTTATGCAATGCACTGGCAAAACAATTTGAAATTCTCTAGATATGTTTTCCTTTTCTCTCTCCTTCTGTGATCATCAGATCATAGGACAAGATCTACAAGGTAATTCTGATTGAATCTAGTCCAGACTTTTTCATTTTGCAGATGATAAAATTCAGATTGAAGGATATTAAGTGATAGTAAGGGGTGGGAATCTGCAGTCTTGAGGTCACATGTAGCCTCCTTTGTCCTTGGGTATGACCTTTGGACTGAGTCTAAGTTTTACAGAGCAAATCCTTTTATTAAGGGAATTTTTTCTGTGACATTTGGATTCAAAGGGCCACACTTGAGGACCTACAGGTAAGCATGTGGCTCTGAGGTCTCAAGTTCCCCAACCTCTGGCTAAGGTTACATAGTAAGAGCTGAGATTTGAACCCATATCATCTGAATCAAGTCAGTGCTCTTTCCACTTCCTTTTTTGTTTTATTCTTCTCTTTCCCTTTCCTCTTCTTCCCTCCTTCTGTCTATCCTTCTGTTGTTATAGACAACATTTATTCAGTTCTGTTTCTGCTTATTCCTTTGTATATCATCTCATAGATTTTAAAATATCTCTGAAGATGCTTGAATTAATTATTTATACTTCACTATAATATTAATGATAGGATAATATATTACTAAGTTGTGCATATATAATTACCTTTTTGCTATCATTATTGAACAACTGTGAATATTTTTATGCCAACAAGATTTTACCAGGTATTTTTGGAGAGAATTCCAGTAATCCAATACCTGGGTCTGATTCCTCCTGTGATTCTTCTTGCATCCTGACATATTATGCTCCCAAATATTTTCAATAAGAAATATTATAGTCTTTGCTATTCATATTCACTATTTACTCATTTTTCTTATCTCTTTCTATTGTAATAATTGTTATCTTGAGAGAGGTTCCAATGGAAGTCAGGGCAGCTATTTAGAAAAAAGAATGGGATGTAGAGAAAAAACAAATAAATTAATAAAACATAAAAAGTTTATACTAGTATGCAGGTCCTATCAGCAATATATGAGTATTTGTTTCCTCATGTCATATGCATTTCATTTGCTCTTTCACTCACCTGTAATTGAGACTTCAGAAATTTTGACCTGTTATGCTTCACAACCATAT
Source organism: Notamacropus eugenii (assembly GCF_028372415.1). Lineage (NCBI taxonomy): Eukaryota > Metazoa > Chordata > Mammalia > Diprotodontia > Macropodidae > Notamacropus > Notamacropus eugenii. Next base: position 283,812,957 of record NC_092877.1, read on the forward strand.
TGTATCACCATGAAAATATTGATATTAAAAAATTTCATGCTTGGTAACAGAAAGCAACTTATGATACTTGAAAACTCAGTACAGTTTCCCATATAAAATCGAGTCTTTTCTCCTGTTCCCTCTCCTTGCCCTTGCACACATATTTTATAAAATGAGGCTTTAACACTTTCAAGACTGCATTATCTTCAGCATGAATTTTCCCCTGAATATACTGGATCTGGTACAGTTTTGTCCTCTGATTTAATTTTCCTTGGTATCATTTGTGCTTCATCATATAGAGAATAATTGTGAGCTAAGCAGCTAAGAATCAAAACAAGGGTTTCAAGGTTTCATTGTCTTTGATGGTGACAGTAGATTGTTATAAATATTCTGATTTATTTTAGTTTTGATTTGTTGTTCTATCGACAGCTTTATTTGTGGATGCTCTTGTAATGATCTGGCTTACTTGGGTCTCATGTCAGAATTTCTCCAGATTTACTTTCCTATATTCTATTTCTTTTAATGTGAGTCAATATTGCCTGTAATCTTACGCTATCCATTTTTACATTATTTTACAAATTAGTTTATATTCTCAATGCATGTTGTTCTTGATATGGATTCTCCTTCCTTAGCAAAAATGAGATGCTATCCTGTCTCAGTCACCTTCTTTCCTGTCTAATAGGACGCTTGTTTCTTTTTGTGTGTGTCTGTGATGTTGTTTGCTGCCCCCCCACATTCACTACCTCTGCCTCTTGTCTAGTGATACATAGATGTGAATCTCCTGAATGGTGTACTAGTGCTTGGATCATTTTGTTTTGTAAAACTGACCTATATTTTCCAACATACTTTTTGGTCCTGTTTGTGTCCTACTTTTTGTCCACCTTCAAAACAAAGATATTGAATGTCAATTATTTAAGTATTTGTTTACCTTGAGAATGTCAAAGCCTTCATAAATTTCTCTATTTCTATATTTTCAATATTAGGTATTTCAAATGTCATCATGGCAGCTATATACTACAGGAGAAGATGAGTATTTGTCCTGAGAAATTACAATGCTTATTGTCTTTGGTAAAATTAAAATTAAAACAATTTCTTTGTTTCTCTATGAAGAAGCTACAATTCAGTCTTCCTTTTTAGCAAGGGCTTTCTTTTTGGTTTCGTTTATTATAAAATGCAAATATCCGCATAACTGTTCTTCCAATAACTAAGTCATTGGTTATCAAAAAAAAGATTTTACAGTAAAGAGAGAAAATTTTGTGCTCATAAGAGCATCATGGTATTCAGGAGAGAGCAATAACTTTATGGTGAGGAGAGACCTCTTTCAATTTCTATCTTCAATATTTCCTAGATCATGTACAAGGATCTTACCTTCTTTAAGAATTAGTTTCCTTATGCATAATATGAGAATAATAACTGATGTAAATACAATGTTGGGTTGCTTTGATGATGAAATGAGATAATATAAGTAAAATTATTTGTAAATTTTAAAATAGATAAATAATTTGCATCTCAGGCATCTGAATATAAGTACCATAAAATGCATCTTGATCAGGTAGCGGGGAATGTATCTATAAGGCAAATGAAATTAAGGCTTAGGGAAGGTACTTTAAGGAGAAACCTAATGTGGAACACAAAATCCCACAAGAAGAAAGACAAACCATCAGAATTCTTGAGGTTACAGTCTCTATTTTTAATAACTAGGCTGTTTGTTGAAAAGCGGGCACTTTCTATTGCTAAAAACTTGAAGTATTTCCATCATGATAGAAGACCCCAGACCTTGTATTTCATTAATCCAGAATTCAAGAGTCCAAGCTTACCTTGGCTACATGATGAGGCAAGAGAGAAGATGTTCTGGAAATAAATTTTAATTCTCACTGAAGTGATAGAGATGACTAGAACTGATAAAAGTCAAAGCTTGTAGAATTTTAGTGAAATAAATGCACTCCTACGTTGATTTTGGAATTATCTGCTGGTAGCATATTTGGACATGGTGAGACAGTGTATTATTCAGTTCAATTGGAATTAGCAACTGTATATTAAATGTTTGCTCTATGTCCCATGCACTGTTGTAGATGCTAAGAAAGGATATATATATATACATATATATATGTATATATATGTATATATATACATATATATATGTATATATATATACACACACTCTATGTTCTAGCTTACACTCTTCTGAAGAAAAGGGACATGTATTTAGTGAAGGAAAACACAATGCATACAAAGAAATACACAATAAAAATTTTAGACAGGGGAACATTAACAATTGAGTGATGCTGTTGGAGACTCTTATTCTTAAAGTTGTCTTGAGGAGAGTTGGGAAGCCCAAGAGGTAGAAGAGGAAGGGGCATGACTTAGGGACACTTAGGCTTGAGAGGTAATGCTGCATACTTAGGATATGAAGTAATGTACTTTGAATGGAAGATATAATGTATCAAGGAAAGTAATTTAAAAACAAACTGGAAAGAAGAGTCCTATGGTGAAGGGAATAGAAAGAGAAACAATGGACTGTGTGTTTTATTCTATAAACAGCATGGAGCCACTGAAGTTTATTCCACAGTTAAGTGAACTGTATACTAAGAATATCAATTTGTCAGCCATGTGGAGGATGGATTCAGGGAGTCTAATTAGGAGGCTATTGAAAGAGTTCTTGTGAAAGGCAATAAGGGTGTAGATGAGGCTGTTTTTTGCTTTTTTTCTTATCAATTTGTTTTCAGTTTTCTCCAGTCATTTCCATAAGTCTTAGATTTTCTCCCCCTTCTGCCCCCCTCCCTTCCCTACATGGCATGCCATCCCATATAGGTTCTACTTATACATTTTTATAAAACATATTTCCACATTAGTCATGTTGCTTAGTAGAATTAAAATGAATGGGAGAAACCATGAGAAAAAACAAACCAAAACAAAACATAATACAAGAGAACATATTCTGCTTCATTCTGCATCCTGATTCCAAAGTTCTTTCCTAGGATGTGGTTGGTATTTTGCCTCCTGTCCTTCAGGAATGTTTTAGGTCCTTGCATTTCTGTCAAGCTAGGTCTGCCAGAAACAGTCCTCTGTGGCTGATACTACGTATAGTGTTCTCCTGGTTCTGCTCATTTCACTCAACAGCAGTTCATATAAGTCCTTCCAGGCCTCTCTGAAGTCCTCTGTTCATCATTTCTTATAGCACAACAGTATTCCATTACATTCATATACCACAACTTGTTCAGCTATTTCCCAGTTAATAGGCATCCCCTTGATTTCCAGTTCTTGGTCACCACAAAGAGAGCTGCTATGAATATTTTTGTACAAGTGGGACCTTTCCCCATTTTATGATCTCTTTGGGATACGGTCCTAGAAGTGATATTGCTAAGTCAAACAGTGTGCACTTAGATGAGGCTTTTGACTGGAAAGACAGAAAATAACAGATCAGAGAGATGTCTACAAATATCCACAAGATTTAATAACTGAGTATGAGTACAGAGTAAGGAAAAAGAGGAAAAAAATGACGATGATTCCAAGACTGGAGCTAAAAGTATGCCTGTGATCTTAACAAAAATTTAATTTAAAATAGTATTGGAGTTTTTCTTTTTGGAGGTGTGATAGGGGTTAGAGCAAGATGATTTCTACTTTGGAAATATTGAACACGTGATTTCTGTGGCTCATCAAGTTGAAAAGATCCGTCATGCACTTAGAAATGCAACACTGCAAAGTCATCTGCATAGATGTAATAATTACATCCATTTAGAGGTGATGAGATCACCTAACTAAAAAGGGTGGGTAAAGAAGAGGACAACGATAGATGCCTGTGGTTTCATATCCATGGAAGGGGTGAGGAATCAGAAAAAGGAGACTGACAATAAAGATCAGAATTTAGCAATTGTATTTAGCAATTATTTGCAACCTTGGAAAGACTAGCTTCGGTGAAGTGAATTCAGAAACTAAATGCAAAGGTAATTTACAAGTTTCTAAATTAGTGCCACTTTCTATTAATAAATCACTTGTTTCAAATGTATCATATGAGTGTCAGGAGAAAGGAAAACAAAACATGCTTGTAAACAGACAACTTCCCTCTCCCCATGTTCCTGGTAGAAAGAACTATAAAAAACCTAAAGGACGAAGTTAGTAAATGACTGAAAAATAGATTATAGCATATACAAATAGTGAGATACCATGATTTCATGAATAGTTATGCAGAGTAAAAATGTCAAAATTAGAAAGATCGGAGAGAGAAAAACCAGGAATGTAAAACACACATATATGAGTGTATATGTGTATGTATTTTCACAAAAAGACTTAAACATATACTACATATACATGCATATGTGTATGTACACAAGTATATATGTATACATATATAAGTGTATATATGGAGAAGAGAAGTACATATAGTATATATGGGTAGAGAAGTACAAAATAAACTAACAAAGTCATATTACTTATAGAAATTCATCTATTAATGATTGAAAAGTTTGTTGCATTTCATAGATTATTTTTATAAGTAAATGTATTAGTCAATGAAAGTTTTCCACAGTGCTCTAGGGTGATTTCCAATATTTTGAAGTAAAAAAGTTGAATCTCTCTAACACAATAACATTTGTAGTATTAGTATGCATTAAATACAACAAAAATGATGATGGGAAAAATTACTCTGAATTTAATAGCTCTTTTCAGTCACTTTGCATGACATCTCATGATTTTATATCCTCATCACCAATACACACACATAAATATGCAGGGTACATAGTTTGAGTATGTATCCTCTCCTTCGGAATTACTTTTGTTTATATATTATATTGTGAAATTTCATATTTTGTTGGAATGGAAGACCAATGAAAATATTTGCTGTGGGATTTCTTACAATAACTTCAAAGTACCTTATGGTGGTTGACTCTCAGTCCACTGTTTGAGAACCACTTCTACTAACTTTTTAGAACATAATTCTGACATATATAACTCTTTGACATCAATGTCATCTTTCTATTTCATTGACTTACAATCCATGTTTTCATCCAAGTAAATAATAAAAAATTTCAATCAAACAGGTAAAAAGAAGAGCTCCCACAAGTTTCATAGCAATGCATATTTTATTTCTTTCATGAGCAAGCACTATGTTGCTGTAAACTTTGAGAATATATTTATTTGTATGCATACAAATTGACATGTACATGATGATATAATCCATCTGCCCCAAACCTCTTATTGGCTCAAAGCTTCTCTTCACTAGCTAAGTCATACTGAGCAAGTCAGTTAACTTTGCTGTCCTTCAGTTTCCTCATACATATGATGTCCCCATTTTATATGTTGTAATATTTATGTCACCTAATTGTGAGGGAATTGTTTTGTAAATTATACATTGCTATGTAAATGTGCTATTTTTATTATTATTCTGTTAATTACCTCCTAAAAAAAGCATAAATTCCGTAGCCTGACATTCTAAGTCTTTTCTAAGCTGTCACTAACCTATCTTTCCAATTTTATCTTTTTTTGCTAACTTCCCAGCTGTTGTAGAACAAGATGTTAGTAGAAATGTGATGGTTTGATTTAACCACAGTATATCTATAACACTGTCTTGTGCAGTTGAAAGCTAAGATTCTGTGGGGTAGATATGGGACAGATTGAGTTACCTTTGTACCTAATGGAATGATCTGGGACCCAGCTGTAGGGCATATGGGTAAAGAGAATATAAAGACTGATTAATGACTTTGGGGAGGAGAGGATGAGATCCTAGAAAATGACCCTTTCTTACTTGTTTTATCTCCTAGTTCAAGGTTTTATTTGTTTTTGCCTTCCTATGGACTGTTTGTTTATTTGTTGTTGTTGGGTTTTTTTTTTTTTGCCATCTTATTAATTCTTTCATCTGGGAGTGTTTAACTATGTTTTTTTCTGAAGGGAATTGAAATTGTTCATCTGAAATCTCAGGTGGTGAGTGACTCAATTCTACCAAGTATAGAACCAAATCTCTAACACTTACCCTTTGGTCTGATTAGACCTCATCCTTTTGGAAATTACATAGGCTTACATAAAATGTTTCCATCACTTCCTTAAATCTCTGAGCCTGGGGAACTTCTCCCTGTGCTTTTTAGACAAATACTCATTTTTTTTTGAAGCCTAGTTGAAATACTGTACCGTCAAGGCAATATTCACAGCACTGATGGCGACTATGAAAATGCTGGCATAGTTCTGAATCGAAAAGTATAAAAGACTCTCCATATAGAAAGCATAAGAAAAAGAAACATTTCTTCAGACACCAGAAAGCCAAACCCCATCCTTGTCACCAAATATAGCACCAATGCAATATTCACAGTGCCTACTGCAGCTATGAATATGCTAGCACAGTTCTGAATCATAAAATATAACACACTTTCCACATGGAAGGCAGAGCCAAAACACATATTCAAACACCATAAAACCAAATCCCAACACCAGAAAACCAAATCCAACACTGCAGTAAAGAAATCTATAAACAATTACAAGTCAGAGTACTCTACCATCCCCAAGACTTCCCTCTGTTAGGCTTTCCACTGTTAGGCTTCCAACAAACCAGCTCCCTTAAGCAAATCACAGACAAGGTCCCTTAACAATATCACAAATAAGCTCTCCTACTCACACTAGTTGCTGCCTATGCTTTCCTAGCTCTGACTTCTCTGAATCACTTCCTGCTCCGCTCCTTTTTGCTCCACCTGTTCAGCAAACTCTTCTCATCACAGGTTCCATGTGACTCAGACTTCTATGTGACTCAGGTAGGTCACATTGGCCTATTAATTGATGGAAAGATCTTCCCATTTAAATTATCATTTACAAATTATCATTACATCTGCCCCAGGAGAGCCTTTTTTAACTCCCCAATGTCCCACTTGCTAAAGGATTCTCATTTTTGCCATAGAAATTTCACTGAATGTATCTCTTGGAGGTATCATATTATAGTGGAAAGATCTCTGGACCTTGGTCCAAATCTTGCTTCTGTGATCCATTTATGTCTAAAAGTTTCACCAATTGAAATAAAGGGGGAGGGATGAGTCTAAATGATCCCTAAATGTCCTATTTGGCCTTAAATCTTGTGTATTAATTTTTATTTCATTTATTTGTGAATATACCAGAAGCACCTACTTGATTGTAAGCTCCTCCAGCATGACTATGTAACATTTAAGCTTGGAATTCCCTTATTTACACAGATCTCTGAAAACAGTAGGTACTTAATAATTTTATTTTGCTTTCTATTTTCTAGGTTCACTGGCATAGATTTACTGGGAAAGAAAAACCAATTGTGGTTTTGAAATTCATAACTCATTTTCTTCATATTTTTGCTTTTCATTTTGATTTCATTAAAAATCTAATGAGCCATTTAAAAATCTGAGGTTCACAGCAAGTAGGATATGACTTGTGTCAAGAGATATTAAATATTGCCATTCTGATGGCCAGGCAAGGTAGTTTTGACAAGTTAAATTACAAAGCAATTGAAGAAGAAATCCAAGGTGACAACTTTGCAAACAAGTAAATGGCCTGATTGAGATAGAACATGGGAGTCATCTTACATTTTCACACAGATAATGGGCCATCCACTGGAAAGGTAGGACAGTACCATAGTATACTATATACACTAAAAGGAAAATGACATGGAGTAAGATGCACATCTCAGTTAGAGTTATGCATTTTAAGAAACACTGGTGATAAACACACTTAACTGCAAATTTATTTCTAATTGTTTTGAACAAACATGAATTTATATTTCAAAAATATTTTTCACCTATAATTGAGCAGTTTGTTAATGACTATTACAACAATTATACATTTTCTAAGTGCTGGGAACTCTTAGTGTGCTATTTCATCCTTACATCTGTAGTTAGCAGCCCATGTACATCTAGGCAGGAAAACTGCAAGGATTTTGAATGAAGCATCTAAGTAGTGTTTGTCCAAGGTGACAAAGCTATTATGATTAGAGGAATGCAAAGCTTCTCCAACATTTGTCATTTTGTTAAGTCAGCCAGTCTGATAGGTGTGATGTGGTACCTCAGAGTTCTTTTGAATTTGCATTTCTCTAATCAATAGAGATTTAGAGCATTTTTTCATATGATTATAGATGACTTTATTTCTTCATCAGAAAACTGCCTGTTCATATACTTTGAGTATTTATCAATTGGGAAATTATTTGTATTCTTTTAAATTTGACTTAGTTATCTTTATATTTTAAAATGAGGACTTTATCAGGGACATTGTCTATAAAAATTGTTTCTCAGCTTTCTGTCTCTTTTCTAATCTTGTGTAAAAACTTTAAATTTAATGTATTCAGAATCATCCATTTTCTGTTTCATAATGTTTTCTATCTCTTGTTTGGGCATGATTTCTTCCCTTGCTCTTCTACTTTGTTTTATGGTATCAACATATGTCTAAACAATGCACCCATTTTTCATGTCTAAACAATGCACTTATTTGGAATTTACCTTGGTATACAGTGTGGAATATTGTTCTATATCTAGTTTGGATCCTATTTTTTTTTTAGTTTTCACAACAGTTTTTGTCAAATAGTGCGTTCTTATCCCAAAAGTCAGTCTTTGTGTTTATCAAATAATAGGTTACTGTGGTAATTGACTACTGTGTCTTGAGTACCTAATCTATTTTACTGATCTACCACTCTATTTCTTAGACAGTACCAGAGAGTTTTGATGGTTACTAATTTACAGTGTAGTTTGAAGTCTGATATTGTTAGACCCCCTTCCTTTGTATTTCTTTTTTCATTAATTCCCTTGTTATTCCTGACCTTTTGTTCTTCCAGATGAATTTTGTTGTCATTTTTCTAACTCTATCAATTTTTTTGGTGCCTTGATTGGCATGAAACTAAAGGAGAAAATTTGTTTAGGTAGAATTATCAGTTTCATTATATTGACTTGACTTACCCATGAGCAACAGGTATTTTTTTAAATTGTTTAGATTTGACTTCATTTGCATGAAAACTGTTTTATAATTGTATCCATATAATTCATGGGTTTGTCTTGGCAGATAGACTGTCAAGTATTTTATATTGTTTGCAGTTATTTTAAAAGGAATTTCTTTTTCTATCTCTTGCTACCAAACTTTGATGGTCATACAAAGAAATGTTAAGGATTCATGTGGGTTTATCTTATATCCTGCAAATGTACTAAGGTTGTAAATTATTTCAAGTAATTTTTTAGTTGGTTCTTTAGGGTTATTTAAGCATACCATTACATCTTCTGCAAAGAATGATATATTTTTTTTTCCCTCATTGCCTCTTCTGATTCCTTCAATTTCTTTTTCTTTTCTTATTGCTCTAGCTAACATTTCAGTACAACACTGAATAATAGTGGTGGTAATGGGTATCCTTGCTTTACCCCTGATATCACTAACAAGGCTGCTAGTTTATCTCCATTGTTTATAATGCTTGCTAGATTGGTTTAGATAGATACTACTTGTCATTTTAAGAAAACTCCATTTATTACGTGCTTTTTTAAAATAAGTCTAGGTACTATATTTTGTCAAAAGCTTTTTTCAGAATCGATTGACATAATCATATGATTTCTGATGATTGTATTATTGATATGGTCAATTCCTTTGATAACCTTCCTAATATTTAACCAGTCGTTCATTCCTGGCATAGATCCCACATGGTCATAGTGCATAATTCTTCCGATATATTGCTGTAATCATCTTGCTAATAATTTTGTTCAAAAATCTTCACTGATATTCATTAGGGAAATATTTCTATAATTTTCTTTGTTTTAGTTCTTCCTGGTTTAAGTATAAGCAACATATTGTATCACAAAAGGAGTTTGGTAGAACTTGTTCTCCTATTTATTGGTAGAAGTACTCATGTGGGGACAGATGAAAGTAAAATCAGAGACTTGTTTGACCTTTCCCCCCAGTCCCCCAAAATACCTATTAATATGGCTCTAAATAAATTTTAGAGCAGTGGAACCCACAAAATAACTGACTGAAATAAGTTTCCAGTCCAAGATAACTTAAAGGTCAACAGGAAAGTTCTGTTGCATGGGGCTGGGAGAGGAGCACAATCCAGTGTAGGCCATGTTGGTATTAATGGGGCCTGAGGAGGACTCAGGGCACTGAATTACTGGCAGATGTGGTGGTTTTCAGACTTCTCAACCTCAAAATGACAAGGGTAGCTTGGAAGGTCAATAGGAAAAACCTGTGAGAACTGTGTGAGAGAAGCATGGTCTGGCCCATGCCCTGGGGCAATGGAGGGGACAACAAAGTCAGGGGTGGCTGCTGCAGTGGCTATTTCCAGACCTGTAAGCCCACAAATTGTGAGGGGATCAAGTAGTTGATCAGACGGGGATTGCAGGGATCGCTTTGTTGGTGCTGAGGCAGGGTTCTCTTGCTTTGTCCAGCTAGAATCTGGGTTTCAGTCCAGGGTAGTGGTCCTGGCATGAAGAGGAATGCTGGAGTGCTGGAACTTGTGGCAGTAGTGAAGAGAGAATCATCCTTACAGTTCAAAGGCAGAAAACAGTGCTTGAAGTCACTCACAGAGCAGACCACAGACTAGGAGAGTAGTGGCACCTCTCCTTTGTTCACGCAACCTTGAAAGAGTTGATATTTTACAGTTCCCTAGAAGTAATCTCTGAAAACAGCTGCACAGACCCCTGGAGCATGGGATCATACACGCTTACACCTCACTGGAAGAAGAGAACTATCTTAACAAAGATCCCTAAAGTCAAGTAATTGTCTAGTAAAATGAACAAATGGTGGGGGAAAAATCAGACTATAAAATCTTACTTTGGTGACAAGAAAGATCAAGACATACAACCAGAAGAAGACAGCAGACAAAACTGCTGCATCCAAAGCCTCCAAGAAAAATATGAATTGGTTGCAGGACATGGAAGAGCTCAAAAAGAATTTTGAAAATCAAGTCAGAGAGGTAGAGGAATAATGGAGAAGAGAAATGAGACGGATGCAAGAAAATCATGAAAAATGAGTCAAAAGTTTACTAAAGGAGATTTTTAAAATGCTGAAGAAAATAACACCATAAAAAAGAGACTAACCCAAATGGCAAAAGAAGTCCAAAAAGCCAACGACAAGAATGCCTTAAAAAGTAGAATAGGCCAAATGGAGAAAAGAATTACTTAAAAATTAGAATGTAGCAAAAAGAAGGTAATGACTTTATGTGAAATCAAGAATTATAAAACAAAATCAAGGGAGTGAAAACAAATAGAAGACAATATGAAGTATCTCATTGAAAAAACAACTGACTTAGAAAATAGAGCCAGGAGAGATAATTCAAAAATCATTGGACTATCTAAAAGAAGGATCACAAAAGAGCCTAGACATCATCTTTCAAGAAATTATCAAGGAAAACTGTCCTGATGTTCCAGAACAATTGGATAAAATAGATATTGAAAGATGCCACTGATCAACTACTGAAAGAGACCCAAAAGGAAAAGGCTGAGGAATATTGTAGCCAAATTTCAGAATTTTCAGGTCAATGAGAAACTATTGCAGCCATCCAAAAAGAAACAATTTGAGTATTGTCAAAACACAATCAAGATAACACAAGATCTAGCAGCTTCTACTTTCAGAGATTAAAGGGCCTGTAATACGATATTCCAGAGACCAGAGGAGCTAGGATGAAAACCAAGACTCCTCTACCCAGCAAAACTGAGTATAGTACTTCAGGAGACAAAATGGATTTTCAATGAAATAGAAATTCATTAAGCATTTTTGATGGAAAGACCATAATTGAATAAACAATTTGAATTTCAAATAAAAGAATCAAGAGATGCATGAAAAGTTAAACAGGAAAGAAAAATCATAATTTACTTACTCAAGTTGAACTGTTTACATTTGTATGTGGAAAGATATTATTTGTAACAACTGAGAATTTTCTCTGTATTAGGGTAGTTGGCAGGAATATGTGTATGTGTGTGTATGTATATATCTATATGAATATGTGTGTATATATCTATACATATTTCATAATATTCTCAATCTCTTGTTTGGTCATAATTTTCTCCATTCTCCATAAATCTGACAAAAAAACTATGCCTTGTCCCCATAATTTGTTTATATTATCAGCCTTTATACCTAGGTCATGTACCCATTCGTGCTTTACTCTTCTGTACAGTGTCAAGCATGGGTCTATGCCTGGCTTCTGCCACAGTATTGTCCAATTTTCCCTGTAGTTTTTGTGAAACAATGAGTTCTCATCCAAGAAGCTGGGATTCTTGCATTTATTAAATAGTAGACTGTTATAATCATTGAATACTGTCTTGTGTACCTACTCTATTGCATTGATCTACCCCTTTATTTCTTAGTCAATGTGAAATGGTTTTGATGATTTTTGCTTTATAATATAATTTGAGATCAGGTATGGCTAAGCTACCATCCTTAGCATATATACATATACATATATACATATATATGTATATATGTATATACACACACATATTCATATAGATATATACATACACATATACCTATGTACACACACACAGTGTAGGGTGAATTGAATATGAAAGGATGTATCTAAAATATAAAATTAAGGTGTGACAGGAATATATTGGGAGAAGCAGAAAGAGATAAATAGAATGGAGAAAATTATCTCACATAAATGATGCAAGAGAAAGCTATTACAATGGAGGGGAAGAAGGGGTAGTGAGAGGGAATGAGTGAACATTACTCTCATTGCATTTGACTTAAGGAAGGAATAACATACACCCTCAATTTGGCATGAAAATCTATCTTACACTACAGGAAAGTAGGGGAAAGGGATTAAGTATGGGGAGTTGTGGGAATGATAGAAAGGAGAACAAATGGGAGAGAGGTAATTAGAAGCAAACACTTCTGAGGAGGGACAGGGTCAAAGGACAGAATATAATAATTGAAGGTGCTGGATAGTATAGAGGTAAATATAATTAGTCTTTCATAACATGACTGTTATGGAACTGTTTTGCATCACTACACATGTATAACCTATATCAAATTGCTTGCCTTCTAGATAGGGATAGAAAAGGAGGGAGGAAGGTAGAGAATCTGGAAAACAATGTTGTAAAAGTGTATGTTAAAAATTGTTTTTACATGCAATTGGGAAATAAGACATACAGGTAATGGGGTAAAGACATTGATCTTGCCCTACCAGCAAATACAAGGGAAAGGGATGAGAGTGGGGGTGGGGATGCTATGAGAGAAGAGAGAGCAGATTGGAGGAAAGAGTCATCAGAATGCATGCAATCTTGGTGAGGGGAGAGGGGAAAGATGGGGAGAAAAGTTAGAACTCAAAATCTTTTGGAAGTGATCATTGAAAACTAAAATTAATTAATAAAATGCAACAAAAAAAGAAAAAAATAAATAAAATGTTCATGCCCTTTGACCTAGAGATCCTATTTCTAGACATATATTCTAAGGAGGTCAAAGAAAGAGAGAGAAAAGGTGTCATGCAGCAAATTATTCTCAGCAAGACTTTCTCTGGTAACAAATGACTAAAAACAAAGTAGACATCCTTCAGTTGGAAAATGTCTATAAGAAACATTGAATATGGAAAGTTTAGGTCAGCAGAGGAAAATACAAAGTGTCGAACAAAGTAGAACCAAGAAAAGTATAGATACGTGTGAATGTATATACATGTAGTCATAAATAATGACTACAAAAATTTAGATGGAAAGAATAACAATGAGAAAGAAATTGAACACTGTGTAATTATAATAATCAAGAAGTGTGGCCTCAGTGACAATTTGAGAAAATGCTACCCTTCTTTGCAAAAATAAGGGATTATGAGTATAAAAGTTTTCATATACTTTTGGAGTCAGTCAATATATAAGTTGGTTTGGCTAAGCTTTTTTCCCCTTATTTTTGTTATTTGTAAAAAAGTATGACTTACTGAAGAAATTAGAGGAAAGGGTTATTTTTAAAGAAAATGAGGTATGAAAAGCAAAGATAGAAATTCTTTTTTAAAAATAAAATAATGCTTTAATTGGTGTTAAAAAGGTACTCATGAATCCATATGGCTCTGGGGATGTTTACCTAGCTACTTCATTGATGGTTTCTTCAATTTCTTTTTTCTAAGATGAGGTGATTTAGGAATTCTATTTTCTGTTATGTTAATCTAGGCAATTTATGTTTTTTAAATATCCATTGATTTTGCTCTGATTATAAAGTTTTTTTGGCATATAATTGGGAAAAATATTTCCTAATGTTTGCTATCTATGTCTTTCTCTCCATCCTATTTACCTCCCCATTCCCCCATTTATGCTCTTATTTCTCCCTTCTCCTCAATAGAGATTTACTTTTGACCACCACCTTCTTTGGTCTTCTCTCCCTTCTGTCAACACCCTCCCTTTTATTTTCCTTTCCCTTACTATTTCTTCCCTCCTTTTTAACTACCCTCTGTTTTCTGTTACCTTTCCCCTTCTACTGCTTATAGGGTAAATTAGATTTCTATGCTTAATTCAGTATGTTGTTCCCTCCTTGAACCAAAACAGTTATTAATGTTTTCGTGCCCCACCTCACTGGGACTCAGGATCTGCTGCTGGTTTACTGAGTTGGGGCTTGCTGCTGGCTTGCTGGAATGCTTCCTGCCCTGGACTGTGCTCCTCCTTTACATGAGTGAGGCAGACAATTTTGGCCAAGCTTCCAAGTTTCTTGGGCTCAAAGATGAGAGTAAGTTCAAATAGTACAGATCAAATAAAGCTCAAAATATCTCAAACATCTCCCTCCTCTCTTTCCCTCTACTATATTTTTGTGCCTCTTTCTGTGATGTAATTTCCTTATTCTGCTTCCTCCTTTTCTCCCGTTACAATTCTTTCGCACCCTTAAATCACACTTTTATCATCACATCAGTTAATTTATACTCACTCCCTCAATATATATATATGCATATATATATATATATATATATCCCTTTTACATGTCATAATATATATACAATTCTCAAGACTAAAAAGTATCAGCCTCCCAAATAAGAATATAAACAGTTTGCCCATATTGAATAACAAGATTTTTTCCCCTGTATACTTTTTTATTCCTCTCTTGAGTCTTGTATTTGAAGATCAAATTTTCCATTGAGCTCTGCCCTTTTCATCAGGAAGGTCTGGAAATCCCTTATTTTGGTGAATGTCCATCTACTTGACTGAAATATTATGCTCAATTTTGCTGAGTAATTGTATGTTGGTTGTAGTCCAAGCTCCTTTGCCTTATGGAACATCATATTCCAAACCCACTGATCTTTCCACATAGAAGTTGCAAACTCCTGTGTGATGCTGTCTGTAGTTCACTGATATTTGAATTGTTTCTATCTGGATGATTGCAGCATTTTCTCCTTAACTTCATAGTTTTGGAATTTGGGCTCTGCTCCCAAAGTAGAAGGGACACTGTCTCAGACTTCTCACACTGAGGTGCAGACCTGGTTGTTTACCTGGAGCTACACTCACATTGGCTTAGTCATATATGGTGCTATGCTGAGGTTGAGGTAGGAGTTGGCTGGCATTGATGAAATCCATAGGGTTCTAGAAACTTTCTTGGTGCTGAGCCAGGGACCTACTGGTGGTGTCTGGCATGTGCTGAGGCCAGTGGAATGTTTCTGCATTTCTCTAGGATTACATTGAAGCACACTGTGGTCTGGTCTGTGGAGGCTGCCTGTTTGTCCAGGGCTGTGCTGAACCACATGGCAGGATCTGAACCCTGATAGCTGCCAGTTTGCTTAGGTAACCATAGGGTTGGCATTTATCTGTTTGCCTAGGGCTACATTGAAGAAAGTGGAGGTTGGCTACTAGAGGTTAAGCCAAAGCATGTGTAGGTTCTCAAATCTGTAATCTGCCTGGTTCCCTGATTATCCTGAAACACGTGAAAATTTCAGTTATTGGTGTTTTCTTGCCCTACTTCACTGGGACTCAGGATCTGCTGCTGGTTTACTGAGGTGGGGCTTGCTGCTGGGTTGCTGGAATACTTCCTGCCCTGGACTGTGCTCCTCCTTTACCTGAGTGAGACAGACAATTTTCGCCAAGTCTCCAAGTTTCTTGGGTTCAAAGATTGTTCCCCCATCCTTTTGCTGGTTCTACTGTTTCATGATTTGTTTTGGAATGCTATTTTATCATCCTTTAGAGGTGAATATGGGAGAGTTATGGTGATTTACTATTTATTTTGCCATCTTGGCTCCTGGGAGTACAACATTGATGGAGTTTTGGGCGTTCAGGTATGGGAACCACAAGAGAAAGGGCAATAACAGAGAAAACATCATATGCTAATGGTGCTCAGTGAATGTTTGTTTTTTCTCTTGCTATAGAATACTACTAGATTTATCCCATTTGCATGTTTTGAAGAGTTGCAATCATTGCCCTGGTTAGTTATGAGAGCCACTGATAAAGAAGTAACATTAACAAATAAAGGTTGACATAGAACACCTACAAATCAAAGACCCTGAGAGTAGCTAATATTTCTTCCTCCATGAATTACTAGAAATGTGAACTACACTCTTGGAACTACCAGACTTGGAGTTTCCCTAGAAATTGTGTTTGAATTGCTTGTAATTGGGAGAAGATCATGCAAACATCACATACACACACACATACACACACATACACACTGTGTTTTTATTTATTGTTCATATGTAAAAAAATCTACACTAAAATCATGTTTATGTGGTCAATTCCATTGACATTATCTTGTGATTAAAGTGTACTGTAATGTAGCAAGGAAGAGAAAGCAGAGTTTTCCAGTGAGTTGGTGGCTAGTATTAACAAGATATATCCACAGAGACTATACTTATAGAGATGAGCACTAGTAGTCAGCTCTCTCAAATGAACAGAGTCTGGCATTTCCCAGAGTTACTACAAGTGGTGGACAGGATACAAAACCACTGGCTTATGCAAAGGCCTGTCAGTATTTGGTCATGACTGTTGAACAGGATCAAATAGGTTATTCAGGTAAACATCTGAGTACCCCCCATAAAGTTAAAAATAGTAGATATGGCAATATAGTGTTTGCCCTTGTCAATAAAGGCACTGTCAATGTTGTTGTTTTTTCATACCAGTCGGGTCAAGAGTGATCCATTTCTCTTTATTCCAGTGACAAAGAAAGGTGGCTGAAAACAATCAAAGTAGAAGTATGTGGATATTGAAATAACATCTAGTCTTTATACCGTTTGGTGTAAGAGAATTGTTCTGGCTGAGTGAATGATGTAATGGCATGGGGAGTGGTTTCATTTCAGAAAACAGAGGGAGATTTTCTGTTAGAATGCTGGAGGAGGAAAAGGAATAAAGGTTGCTGTCTTCATAGTAGGGCTGTCAGCATAATTCTAGGAAAAAGTTTCAGGGAGTTTCCTGTCACAACAAATGGTAATGAGAAGACAAGGATTTTGGTACAATTCAGTAAACTTGCTCACATTTGGAGAACAGAAGGAAAGAAAAACAACACAAAGAACGGCATGAAATCCATCACTTCTATTACCTGTTTTTTCTTTCTTTTGCTATTGGTGGTGTTTGTTTCATTTTTTTCTAACTTCTCAGGAACTGTAATTACATCTTGAAGAGAATCCAGGAGGCATTTAAAATTTAATTAATGGCTATTAAAAGGCATTCACACATAGAAGAAAGACAAAGACTATTTCCTTGCTTTTACTTAAGGGAATTTTTTTTTTTAAATATCTTAATCAAGATGTAGCTCCACATCATGACCCAACATTAACTAATGAAAAGAAATAAGTGAAAAAAATACTTTGATGGAACTTAGCAAGAAATCTAATAAAGTTATTAAGACAGCTTTTTGTAATATACAGCTTTTTGCATTGGGAAGTACAGAGATAATAAAATACAGTTAAATGTTACTAATTTGCAAATAAGATGAATATCTGGTGGGTAACATTTTTCAGTGATATGTCCAAGTTGCAAAATATTTGTAAAGAAATGCAATTTAATTTCTTTGATATCATTGAAGTGATATTCAGGATAATTAATATATCTTTCTTTAAATAGGTGATTGTTACTGAAGTCTTTCTTTTCTTGGAATGGAGATTATCCAGGAGTCCTCAAGGCCATAATAAATAGAATGTAATTTCTGAGAGGTCTTAGCAAGCTGGACAGGCTTTAAACAGGGACCTAGTGTTGTTCAAATTGATCATTACAAGAGAGTTAGCATCTTGGTGATTTTCTTCATTACTGCAATTCACAAAAACATCTCCTGAGGGAAGAAAGAGCATGTAAACCAATGAAATCACATGTCCGTTGAATCAATGAGCTGCACGTTATACATCTGATTGAATATGCTTATTGGAAATGCATTGCCAGAAGCATTTTAAGATTTGTTTTCACTTTTGTCATTTGGATATTCTTCTGTATAACCCCCTTTAATTTTGTAATTTTCAAAGAATCCCAGATTTTCAATGACATCAGCAGCCACCCAGTTTAACCTGAATTTGCAAAAGAAACCCATTACAAATGACAAAATGCTTTTCAGTCTCTACTTGAAGATGTCGTACTGCTTTCACAATCTCTTGAGGAAACCAATTACACTCTTCCTGTTAAGTTCACCCCCTCCTCATTCATGAAGCTTAAATTTACCTCTTTACCTCTTTCACTTCTTGCTCCTAGTTTTGCTTTTTGGTGAAAAATAGAATAAGTTTTACTATGCTTTCTTCCGTATGAAATTATGTCATACAAAGAAAATACGCAATGTAGTAATACAAACAATTAGTCCTTTCATTATGATTTTACTTATTATACTAACAAGACTGTGTAACACATGTTCTCATTTCCTGCCTAACTTTGAACTTATACATTAGACATTAAAGACAGAAAATAATTTAGAATTTATTTGCATACATGCTGAAACCAATTCAGAGAGGAAAAGACTTCTCCATGAGGTCACGTAATGTGCTGAGGCTGAATTTCTTTCAGGGAAAAATAAACTTGAGTGTGATCGCTTCAATATTCAGCAGTAAGTCCCTGGGTATTCCCATGCCCATACATACTATGTATGAATTGGTGCAAATCCCGATTTCACTATTGTTTTCTTAGGTTTGACAGAAAATGTAAACTTGAACTCTCTATTTCTACTGATAGTGCTACCATCACTTTTAATCATCCAGGCTTTTCATTTTGAATTCACATCCATCTCTTTTCTGTCCTTCACCGTCTACATGTTTGGGTGCTAATTCTTCTTCTGTATCTTCACACCAGTCACATGCATCTCTGATTCCATTCATCCAACTGCTAAAACACTAGTTTAGGTCCTCATTAATACTTTGTTTGTTTCTACATTAATACTTTTTGCTGCATTTTATTTTTAATGACCTAACTTTCTTATATATCCGTCCCTCTATTACCCTCTCCTTGAGTCATCTGTTTTTAATAAGCAGCAAAAAAGAGCTGGGAAAAGATTTTAGTAAACTAAGCAACCTGTAAAAAGAGGCTGACCTAATATGCAATATTCTACATACAAAGTTGTCCAGCTTCCTATCATTATTTCTTGCCTGGACTCTGCTAATAGCCTCCAATCTTATTCTCTCCCTCTAATAACTCTTCTCTCCAATTCTTCACCTTGCTTGCAAATTAAATTTCCTAATGCACAAGTGTGAACATGAAGTTCTTCTCCTCAAATATCTTTTTATCAGCTTATGATTTTTAGAATAAACCATACAGTATCTCTCTCACTTTCAAATCCATTAATCAATAAACATTAATTAAAATCCTATTATGTGCTAAATACTGTGTTGAACACTGTGGAGTACAAAAAGAGGCAAAATACTGTCCCTGCCCTCAAGGAGTTTACAATCTAATGGGGGAAACAACATGAAAACAAATATATGCAAGAAAAGCTATATAAAGGACAATAGTTAGAAGAAATGAAAAGGGCAAATGAGGTGGCTTTTGTTAGGATAGGGGAAATAGGCATGTTTATATACCTTAGGGAATGAGTTAGTAGAGTGGAAGAGACTGAAAATAAATGATACGAGGGTGGATGACAAAGGAGAGAGTCTAATGGATGAGTTGAGATGGAGTGGGATCACTTGAACAAATAGAGAGTTAGCTCTGGTAAGGTGGAAGGATACTTCATCATTCCCTTATCTGCTTGAAAAAGGGGCTTTGATCCATTGCAAATGACATATGGAAGAGTAAAAAGAAACAGCGAGAGAAGTGGAGTGGGGACTTGAAGTTCAAGGTCAAAAAGAGAGGACCACTAGAGAGGGACCACGGCATTGCTTCTTGCTTTAAACAGCTATTGGTGAACACTTATTATCCCTTATCTTACTATTTTATTTTATTTCTTTTTCATTATATGTTAATTTATTGATTCTCTTCCAAGAGTAAAAGCACTGTATGCATTTACCCACTTTTGTTTGACTTTGGGGAGAGCTGATGACATTATGTCAACTTCACATGGCTGAGAAACCATAGGAAAATCAAGGAAGATATGAATATGCTAGATTTTTCAAGCTGCTTTTTGATTGGGTCAACCAGCAGCAATCTATAAACCTCTAGTAATAAATTTCAGTGCTCTATAAAATGAGTGGGCATTTAGACAGTTGTCCTTTGTGCACCATAGCAAGCTTGGGATCTAGAATTTCTGCGCAGTTGGGTGTAGATGCATAAGCTGACTGAATGAGCATGAGCCTCCTCCTTCCAACCTACAAATATACACATCACCCTTTTCTGCTGAACAAGATCAGATAAATGACCATCAATTCACTTGCTGGTTAAAAAAAAAAAAAAACAACCCATAAAATCCTTAACATCATGCATATACAAGGCCTTGATGTTCTGGCACCAACTTTCTTTTTCAGTTTTATTCTACATTTCTTTATTTCTTGTTTCCTATATTCAGGGAAATGTAGAAATCAACTTAAGAATCAATTGATAAGTTTTCAGTATAAGCCTTTACAATTCAGAAATTAGTAAATGTTATAAATCTAGGCTTTATCTGGACTTAAACAGATGGAGAAAATGTGAATAATATGCATTAAACTTAAAAGTATCTTGTGCTTTTCAGAGAGCCAGTTGTTAAACCTTTTTCATCATATCCTTACCTATAATTTATCCAAACTTTTCTCTGTTCTTGGCCTAACATTAACCTTATTCTGCCTGGAATTTGTGCACATTAAGCTCTAATAAAAAAGGAAATTCTTGCTACTATTTTGCTTTCCTAAGCATTGGAAAGCAGTATATTTGCTTTCACTTGTCAGAATTTTCTGTGTATTGTCCATATCTCTGTTGCTTGATACACTGACTGCCTTTAAGTCCCAGCTCATGTAGAGCAGCCTTCTTTCTGAAGCAGTTTTTGAACTGTCCTGTTAAAAGTTTTCACACCCATGATAAATATCTCATGACTCCCTGTTTCCTAACTTCTAGGAACTTATTACTTTTGGCCTTGCATTCTAGTATTTTTTTGTTTCCATGTCTTATCCTTCTATTAGATTTCCATCTCCTTGCTGGGAAGGCTCATACTCCTATATGACTTTTTTACTTCTCTGCCCACATACCTAAAACAGTGTCTTGCATAGAAGAAGCACATTGAATTGTTGTTGTCTGAATCTACCAATCTTTTTTTTTCACCTGACATAAACGATTATATGCTTAGACAAGTAAGCAAGTTGCTGTTTGTAGTTGAGAGTTTTATCCCTAAACTGCCTTTTATTGATAAGTGGTAATCCCTTGAGGAAAATCATTTTGGTGGCTTTTATTCCTACAGGGAGAAAAGAAATTAGAGACTCTGCTTATATCAAAGAGGGTGGGGGAGGGAGGTAAAAGCTAATTAGTGTTTACAGTTCTCAAATATTCACAAATGAAAGGCTCTTTACAGACATAAAGCCCTATCATTAAAGAAATCTTCTATGAAATTCACAAGATGTACCTTTTAAAAACACCATTGAACAGGTAGCATTCTGCATCACATTCAGAATATAATGATTAGAAAAAATTGCATTTATTCACTTCAGGCATATTCATGAGCACATATATTTCTTTGGCTTGCTTCTTGTCTATTCATTTTTAATA